>NC_047118.1:11711423-11873923 GCF_902500255.1 Thalassophryne amazonica
TAATTCAGGAAGCGATTAGAGCCATTTTCAACAGACAACTTGCAGAGAAAATGATTAATCCGCTACGAAATAATTATTTATATACGCAGCGTCCAGCGTAGAGCGCATGGCAGGTGGTGGACCAAAGGACAGCATCCAGCTGGGAACACAGCAGGTGGGATTATCACGACGACGTGCGTGCAAATGCGTGAATCAAAGTCATGCACGACGTGTCAGTGCACCTTTAGTAAGTAAGTAAAGTTTATTTGTATAGCACCTTTCAAGATAAAATCGCAAAGTGCTGTAGAAGAATTTAAGAACACAGAAATAAAAATACAGAAACCAAAAAGAGCAATAACATAAAACTAGTTAAAAGCAAGTCTGTACAAATAGGTCTTGAGCTTCTCCTTAAAAGTTCTAACAGACTCCACGCAACTTAGTATAATGGCAGTGCATTCCACAGTTTGGGTGCCACGACTTCAAATGTACAGTCTCCTTTGGTCTTCAGCCTTGACCTTGGTACAACCAACAGGTTCTGGTCCAAGGACCTCAGAGACCTGCTTGTCACATACAGGTGCAAGAGTTTACAGTTACAAAGTGGCATTTGAGCGTGTTGAGCTCTAAAAGTCATCACCGATATTTTAAATTGCAGTCTGTACTAAACTGGGAGCCAGTGCAAAGAGGACAGAATGGGTGTTACGTGAGACCACTTAGAAGACTACAACATACAACATAACCAGATGGAAATATGGTTGAGTGCAAATCTCAGCAAAATAAGGCAATAATAATAATAATATGCACCCCTATGTGATCTGGGTAGTTATGAGAATATTTCAAATGAGCAAAAACTATATTTTACTGTAAAACATACCAATTAGAATGTTGTAATATACAGTACATCCCCTTTAGGTATGTGCACAGGTGAGACAAGATCAGCGCTTAAAGTATTCCACCAGGTCTTGCTTACTGAACAAAATATTTTTAAATAAGAACTAAAGGTACCATTAAAGCATTTACAGTTGAAAATAAATTGCTGTGCTCTGGTTGCCGGCAGACGTAGCCACATGAGGTTCAGGAAGGCATCACCTGTGTACATATGTATCCAAATAATTAGCTCTATCTCAACTTAAATATTTTCAGATGGCGTAGAGGCTTTAAAGTGGAATTATAAAAAAAAAAAAACATCAAGAAGAACCCTGAACTGTCCCTGAAATCATCCTTCACCATCCATCTGCCCACATCCCTCTGCGGTTACTTTGGAAACGAATGTCTGATAAACCAAAGCTCCCCGTTCTGAAACACGCTGCTTTTTGTAATCACATACTTTGGCATCTCTGCCTTTATTATTTTTGTTTTTTTCTTTGTGAATGGTCAGCGTGAGGGACAGAGTCTAAGTGGATATGTAGGAGTGTTATTTCTTTGTTAACACAGGTTGTCTTTTTATAGTTACACTCACAACTGCAGGCTCAATTATCCGTGGAAAATAATCTAGCCTTTGGCTGAAGCACCTTAACGCTTGCCAAACTTTGCCGGCTGCCATGGCAACGGGTGACACACTGACATTTTCAGTCGGGCGCGTTTATCACCTCACACCCTCCCTGCTATGTATACTTCTGACATTTTGGGAGGGGCGGCGCTGGCACCGACTACAGAAGCAGCTCTGCTGGTGCCTTGGGAGTCTGTCGGTGTTTGTTCTTCCGCAACTTATTCAGCGTGGGTTTGTGTTCATACTTATGCATGTATGGAGATGACTGTTGTCATGTGTTTCCCAATTCAAAGTGATTTCTCACTTACGCTGTTGCAGCTTCATGTAAATGCCAGTTTTAAAAACCAACCATAACAAAAGACAAAGGCAGAGTTTTGGCCAATATGCCAACAATATGAGAAATGTAGATACGTTTGCAGAATAACAAATTATTATGTGAAAGACTATTTCTTACAGAAATGTAATCCATGCTCAGCCTCATGCTTGAAGTTGCATCTAATGGTAAGATTACAGATCGCAATCCCTCGGTGGTGAGGAAGATGGTCTCTTGGTTGATTCACAAAATTCTACATCTACAGAGTCGATCTAGAGACGCCTGTGTGTGGGTTTGTTTAACGTGGGAATGTTATCGTACACCAACAAACGCATGGTTCTTGACAGATCCTTAGCTTGGTCTGATAGCTGGGAAATGCCAGATGATGGGGGTCTGAGAACCAGCTGTAGCCTTCATTCACCTTTGTTGGGTTAGAAGCCATCACCTCCTCCACCTGATCCTCCGTTACATAGGTGTCAAACTGAGAGGGTGCAGGTTTTCTTTGTAACCACCAACTCCAGCAAGTGATTTCACTGATGAACATCACTTTGAGCAGATGGGAAGAGTTCACCAGTGAAATCATCTGCTGGAGTTGGTAGCTACAAAGAAAACCTGCACCCTCTTGGCCCTTTCTGGAATCAGTTTGACACCTTTAGGACTTCTTTTCACCAGATAGTGCAGCAGATAACTGAAACAATCAGTCAAATGGTGAAGCAAGCACCAAATTCAGCACAAATACTCCTTAGACATTGCTCTTTTGAAAAAAAAAAAAGGACTGGCCACTTGAATTTTCAATAGGCAGCCAGATAGGGGTCAACTGAGGAATTACACAGGGGTCAAAATTTAAAAATTATCCAGTCATGTTGAAAGCTATACCACATTATTTGTCTGATGATAAAGATTCCAAAAAGGTATAGTTTGGACTATCTACGGCTGAATGTTCTGGAGTTATAGGGTAAAAACGGCAAGAATGGTGACAAAGGTCAATTTCAGTTTGTACAGGGGTCAAAAGTTAAAGTTGCTCCAAAGTGGTGCAAATTATTGGTTGAGCTAATAAGATTAATAAATGGAATAGTTTTGACTGTGTTGAATGCTTGGTCTCCAAAGTAAAGGTCAAACAATGTTGACATCCATTGGATTCTATGACAGGTGACATGTTACCCCATAACATGATACCTAAGGATGACACAAGGTGCAAACTATTTCTTTTTGAAACCCTATTAACTTTTGTACCCTGTACAAACTGACCCCAATGTAATTCCTCAGTTGACCCCTACCTGGCTGGCCTATTGAACATTCAAGTGGCCAGTCGTTTTTTTTTCTTTCTTTCAAAAGAGTCATGTCTAAGGAGTATTTCTGCCAAATTTGGTGCTTGCATCACCACTGTCAATATTCTGTTATCTGCTGCATTAAGAGCCCTGTTATCCATTTTGTGTTCAAGGTTCCTGTTGGGCCTTCATGGCTACCATAACAGCCAAGGAGCATACAAGGTCCCAGTTGTATTTCACCCCAAAAGGCTATCCTCTACTGGACACATTACCCAGGTGTCATGATGCGGACGAGGGGTTTGGATTTTGAGACCCAAATTTCAACAAGCCATCGCTTGTCACAATATCATTTCATGTTTTCACTTATTTTGTGACAGGGATTCATGCTCCATTGCCTTGGTAGTTGCAGGTGGGCCCTCTACTGGCTGAGAAGTAGGGGTATCTTACATGGGCATGTAAGATAATTAATTATAAATATGGTAAATGGACTGCATTTATATAGCACTTTCACACTCAAAGTGCTTGACAGTGATGCTTCACATTCACCCATTCACAGACACACACTGATGTCAGTATGTTGCATTGTAAGATGCTCAACTGCACACAGGGAGCAATTTGGGGATTAAGGATCTTGCCAAAGAGCCCTTAATGATTTTCCAGTCTGACGGAATTTAAATGATCCTCTGCTCAAAAAAGCCCATTAATTTAACCTCTTAACCACTGTTCATAAGTTTGGAAATGGCTGGGCTACTGTCTCAACATGGCTGCCTCCACGAGGGGACCCGCTCCCATGCAGATATTCATTTTAAGTTTGTGAAAACACATCGATTGATTGCTGCAGGTAATTACACACTAATGAACAGTGGCTATGAATGCTATATTCCATATTTGCTCATAAACATCCCTAAATCGTACACACTGTAGCTTTAAGCCTCAAGCTCAGTAATTGAAAACGGAGTAGAACACTGAAGTTTTTTGGCTCATGGCCTAAATTGGCAGATGGCTCACTGAATCTCTCTGTGGAATCATTCCCTCCACTGAGTGTGTGTATCCCTCCTCACAGAAGAATATTCCTCAAAGTGTCCTCTGAAGGATTCAAGTTTACATCAGGATCATTGCTGTAAGTTAAAATCCAGATCATGGTGGCGGTTTTTAGTCTTTTTTTTCTTTTTTTTTTTAGTTTCTTGACTTTCTTTTCTCCTTCTCTGTGGTCTGCTTCACCTTGTAGGGGCTCATTACCTGCTCTGCCTCTCTGAAACCTTGCTTTTATTCCCTGCTCAAACCACCACTTATAGGAAAGTCATATTTGTTTGGACTCTTGCTCTTCTACCTTGGTAAGGTGCAATTTGTATTTTAGACCTTGAGCATGAAATTTTTGAAAACTGGCAAACATGCCCTTTAAAGGTTAAAACTTGATTTTATGCTTAAAGATATAAAGTCACTGGTTTGTTTGTGTTTAGAAACCCTTCATGGCACTGAATATGTGTGTGTAAAACCTGGTCTTGTTAGGAGAGACGGCATCCATCCCACTTTGGATGGAGCAGCTCTCATTTCTAGAAATCTGGCCAATTTTCTTAAATCCTCAAAACCATGACTATCCAGGGTTGGGACCAGGAAGCAGAGTTGTAGTCTTCCACACCTCTCTGCAGCTTCTCTCCCCCTGCCATCCCCTCATTACCCCATCCCCGTAGAGACGGTGCCTGCTCCCAGACACCAACAACCAGCAAAAATCTATTTAAGCATAAAAATTCAAAAAGAAAAAATAATATAGCACCTTCAACTGCACCACAGACTAAAACAGTTAAATGTGGTCTATTAAACATTAGGTCTCTCTCTTCTAAGTCCCTGTTAGTAAATGATAATAATTGATCAACATATTGATTTATTCTGCCTTACAGAAACCTGGTTACAGCAGGATAATTGTTAGTTTAAATGAGTCAACACCCCCGAGTCACACTAACTGTCAGAATGCTCATAGCACGGGCCGGGGCGGAGGATTAGCAGCAATCTTCCATTCCAGCTTATTAATTAATCAAAAACCCAGACAGAGCTTTAATTCATTTGAAAGCTTGACTCTTAGTCTTGTCCATCCAAATTGGAAGTCCCAAAAATCAGTTTTATTTGTTGTTATCTATCGTCCACCTGGTCGTTACTGTGAGTTTCTCTGTGAATTTTCGGACCTTTTGTCTGACTTAGTGCTTAGCTCAGATAAGATAATTATAGTGGGCGATTTTAACATCCACACAGATGCTGAGAATGACAGCCTCAACACTGCATTTAATCTATTATTAGACTCAATTGGCTTTGCTCAAAATGTAAATGAGTCCACCCACCACTTTAATCATATCTTAGATCTTGTTCTGACTTATGGTATGGAAATTGAAGACTTAACAGTATTCCCTGAAAACTCCCTTCTGTCTGATCATTTCTTAATAACATTTACATTTACTCTGATGGACTACCCAGCAGTGGGGAATAAGTTTCATTACACTAGAAGTCTTTCAGAAAGCGCTGTAACTAGGTTTAAGGATATGATTCCTTCTTTATCTTCTCTAATGCCATATACCAACACAGTGCAGAGCAGCTACCTAAACTCTGTAAGTGAGATAGAGTATCTCGTCAATAGTTTTACATCCTCATTGAAGACAACTTTGGATGCTGTAGCTCCTCTGAAAAAGAGAGCTTTAAATCAGAAGTGTCTGACTCCATGGTATAACTCACAAACTCGCAGCTTAAAGCAGATAACCCGTAAGTTGGAGAGGAAATGGCGTCTCACTAATTTAGAAGATCTTCACTTAGCCTGGAAAAAGAGTCTGTTGCTTTATAAAAAAGCCCTCCGTAAAGCTAGGACATCTTACTACTCATCACTAATTGAAGAAAATAAGAACAACCCCAGGTTTCTTTTCAGCACTGTAGCCAGGCTGACAAAGAGTTAGAGCTCTATTGAGCCGAGTATTCCTTTAACTTTAACTAGTAATGACTTCATGACTTTCTTTGCTAATAAAATTTTATCTATTAGAGAAAAAATTACTCATAACCATCCCAAAGACGTATCGTTATCTTTGGCTGCTTTCAGTGATGCCGGTATTTGGTTAGACTCTTTCTCTCCGATTGTTCTGTCTGAGTTATTTTCATTAGTTACTTCCTCCAAACCATCAACATGTCTATTAGACCCCATTCCTACCAGTCTGCTCAAGGAAGCCCTACCATTAATTAATGGTTTGATCTTAAATATGATCAATCTATCTTTATTAGTTGGCTATGTACCACAGGCTTTTAAGGTGGCAGTAATTAAACCATTACTTAAAAAGCCATCACTTGACCCAGCTATCTTAGCTAATTATAGGCCAATCTCCAACCTTCCTTTTCTCTGAAAAATTCTTGAAAGGGTAGTTGTAAAACAGCTAACTGATCATCTGCAGAGGAATGGTCTATTTGAAGAGTTTCAGTCAGGTTTTAGAATTCATCATAGTACAGAAACAGCATTAGTGAAGGTTACAAATGATCTTCTTATGGCCTCAGACAGTGGACTCATCTCTGTGTGTTCTGTTAGACCTCAGTGCTGCTTTTGATACTGTTGACCATAAAATTTTATTACAGAGATTAGAGCATGTCATAGGTATTAAAAGCACTGCGCTGCGGTGGTTTGAATCATATTTATCTAATAGATTACAATTTGTTCATGTAAATGGGGAATCTTCTTCACAGACTAAGGTTAATTATGGAGTTCCACAAGGTTCTGTGCTAGGACCAATTTTATTCACTTTATACGTTTCCCTTAGGCAGTATTATTAGACGGCATTGCTTAAATTTTCATTGTTACGCAGATGATACCCAGCTTTATCTATCCATGAAGCCAGAGGACACACACCAATTAGCTAAACTGCAGGATTGTCTTACAGACATAAAGACATAGATGACCTCTAATTTCCTGCTTTTAAACTCAGATAAAACTAAAGTTATTGTACTTGGCCCCACAAATCTTAGAAACATGGTGTCTAACCAGATCCTTACTCTGGATGGCATTACCCTGACCTCTAGTAATACTGTGAGAAATCGTGGAGTCATTTTTGATCAGGATATGTCATTCAATGCGCATATTAAACAAATATGTAGGACTGCTTTTTTGCATTTGCGCAATATCTCTAAAATTAGAAAGGTCTTGTCTCAGAGTGATGCTGAAAAACTAATTCATGCATTTATTTCCTCTAGGCTGGACTATTGTAAATCATTATTATCAGGTTGTCCTAAAAGTTCCCTGAAAAGCCTTCAGTTAATTCAAAATGCTGCAGCTAGAGTGCTAACAGGGACTAGAAGGAGAGAGCATATCTCACCCATATTGGCCTCTCTTCATTGGCTTCCTGTTAATTCTAGAATAGAATTTAAAATTCTTCTTCTTACTTATAAGGTTTTGAATAATCAGGTCCCATCTTTTCTTAGGGACCTCATAGTACCATATCACCCCAATAGAGCGCTTCGCTCTCAGACTGCAGGCTTACTTGTAGTTCCTAGGGTTTGTAAGAGTAGAATGGGAGGCAGAGCCTTCAGCTTTCAGGCTCCTCTCCTGTGGAACCAGCTCCCAATTCAGATCAGGGAGACAGACACCCTCTCTACTTTTAAGATTAGGCTTAAAACTTTCCTTTTTGCTAAAGCTTATAGTTAGGGCTGGATCAGGCGACCCTGAACCATCCCTTAGTTATGCTGCTATAGACTTAGACTGCTGGGGGGTTCCCATGATGCACTGAGTGTTTCTTTCTCTTTTTGCTCTGTATGCACCACTCTGCATTTAATCATTAGTGATTGATCTCTGCTCCCCTCCACAGCATGTCTTTTTCCTGGTTCTGTCCCTTAGCCCCAACCAGTCCCAGCAGAAGACTGCCCCTCCCTGAGCCTGGTTCTGCTGGAGGTTTCTTCCTGTTAAAAGGGAGTTTTTCCTTCCCACTGTTGCCAAGTGCTTGCTCACACGGAGTCGTTTTGACCGTTGGGGTTTTTCCTTAATTATTGTATGGCCTTGCCTTACAATATAAGGCGCCTTGGGGCAACTGTTTGTTGTGATTTGGCGCTATATAAATAAAATTGATTTGATTTGAATTGATTTGTATGAATATACGATATGCTGAAGAAAAATATAAATGCAACACTATTATTTTTGCTCCCGTTTTTCATGAGCTGACCTCAAAGATCTAAAACATTTTCTATATGCACGAAAGACCTATTTCTTTGAAATATTGTTCACAAATCTGTCTAAATCTGTGATAGTCAGCACTTCTCCTTTGCTGAGATAATCCATCCCACCTCACAGGTGTGGCATATCAAGATGCTGATTAGAAAGCATGATTGGTGTGCCTTAGGCTGGCCACAATAAAAGGCTACTCTGAAATGTTCAGTTTTATCACACAGCACAATGCCACAGATGTTGCAGGTTTTGAGGAAGTGTGCAATTGACATGCTGACTGCAGGAATGTCCACCAGAGCTGTTGCCCATGAACTGAATGTTCATTTCTCTACCATAAGCCGTCTCCAAAGGCTTTTCAGAGAATTTGGTAGTACAGCCAACCGTCCTTACAACTGAAGACCACGTGTAACCACACCAGCCAAGGACCTCCGCATCCAGCATGTTCACCTCCAAGATCCACCGGGCAGCTGCTGCAACAATCGGTTTGTAGAACCAAAGAATTTCTGCACAAACTGTGAAAAACCGTCCCAAGGAAGCTCATCTGCATGTTTGTCATCCTCAACGGGGTCTTGACCTGACTGCAGTTTGTCATTGTAACTGAGGGGCAAATGCTCACATTTGATGATGTCTGGTATATTGGAGAAGTGTTCTCTTCACAGATAGTTTTCACTGTTCAGGGCAGATGGTGTGGAATTGTGTGGGTGAGCGGTTTGCTGATGCCAACATTGTGGATTGAGAGGCCCATGGTGGCGATGAGGTTATGGTATGGGCAGGCATATGTTATGGACAACGAACACAGGTGCATTTTATTGATGGCATTTTGAATGCACAGAGATACTCTGACGAGATCCTGAGGCCCATTGTTGTGTATTCTGTGCATGACCATCACTTCATATTGCAATATGAAAATGCACAGCCCCATGTTGCAAGGATCTGTACACAGTTCCTAGAAGCTGAAAACATCCCAGTTCTTGCATGGCCAGCATACTCACCGGACATGTCACCCATTGAGCATGTTTGGGATGCTCTGGACCGGCGTATACGACAGCGTGTACCAGTTCCTGCCAATATTCAGCAACTTTGCACAGCCATTGAAGAGGAGTGGACCAACATTCCACAGGCCAATCAACAACCTGATCAACTCTACGTGGAGATGTGTTGCACTGCGTGAGGCAAATGATGGTCACACCAGCTACTGACTGGTTTTCAGACACCAGACCCTCCCATAAAGCAAAACTACAAATTTCAGAGTAGCCTTTTTTATGGCAGCTCGGCACACCTGTGCATAATCATGGTGTCTAAACAGATCTTGATACCCACCTGTGATGTGGGTAATTCACTCTCACAAAAACAGAGAAGATGTGGAGCATGTGCATAAAGCTTGTGTGCTGTATGCAAGCACAGAAGAAGAAGAAGAAGATGACATCATCACATCATCACATAATTGGTTGTAAATGAAAATGAAAATTCAGCATTTTGAAATCGATCAACTCTGGACTCGGGTTCAAAAGTAGAATTTTTGGGCTCTGAAAATACTCCTAAACTCGTCTTTGAGTGGATAGGGGACTATGGGCTCCATACGTAACATTCCCATCTGAATGGATAAGAAAGACCTTCAACAGCATTGGCTGAGTGGCTGGCAAACTGCAGAGTGTCTGGAAGCACACTGGAGAAAGCCAGGGGTCAAAGGTTGATGGTGCTTTGTGCTTTTGTGACTCCAGTGTGGAGGATATAAGGTCACAAGAAGAGGAATGCAGCAGAGTAATTGCATAAGGAAGTGATTTACCACCATTTATGAGTTCTTATCATATACTTGAATTACTTGCAGGAAAAACTGCGAGACCAATTAAAAGGTTGTGAGAGTCAGGCAGGAGTCTTTTTTCACTTTTGGTTTTGTTTGACTGCAGTTCTGCACTCCAGCTCTTTGTCTTTGTTCTTGAGAAAAGGACAGGAAGCATGTGGCAGCGTGGAGGAACTAGTTTACTTATTCATCAGGTTTTCAAGTTCTGGCGGACACGAGGCTTCTCCAGGATGATAAATGGCATCCGAAGGCCTAGGTGGACGGGGACAGGGGGGGAGGTAAATAATGGAACAGCCTGACAACAAAGCAGGCTTTGTGATGCGTTTTCTGAATATGAAACAAAGCCACAGGTGAGTGAGCGAATAAGTGCGACGGACTGTTGGGGGGGGGGGACTTTTTTTACATCTCCATCGCTGCCAGACCTCTGGAAAGAACATTTAAGCGACTTTTTGAAGTGAGCTTCGCAGCATCACCTCTGTGGAGCCGGTGCGTAGATGAAGTGTGTACACTGGAGCGGGGATAGAAAATAGCATAAATAAATATATAAAAGAAGAAACGTCCCCCCAGAGTGGAAATGTAACTCTAATGCAGCAGGAGGAGGTGGACAGGAAAGCTATTAAGGCTAAGAGAGGGCCTGGGGTCCACTCAAGTTTTACACTCCCACTCAGGGCTGCACACACACACACAAACACACAGCCTCCTGTTCCCACTCCGCTCTGTCTGAACACTCGCTCAGCGCTGAGCTGAGCACACTCAAGGAAACGGTTCATTTAAATGTACATAATTTCCTCTCAGAGGCTCACTCGTGGCTACAGTTCCCCTGTGGCTCCACAGAGAACAGCCCAGGAGAGAGCATAGAAGACAGAGAAGATTTTATCCTGGAAGAATGCAGTGGCCTGGACAGAAATAAAAGTCGGAGCTTCGGGAGCTCTGGACATTTATCTCCCACAGGCTTTGATGCCAACAAATGTTTTCATCTTGTATTGCCACCAGATACCTTAATGCTGCCATGCAAGGCGCACTTCCTTTTTCCAGAATGAAGTTTACAGAATTTAATTTCAAACATTTAAGCAAAACAGTGGTAAGTTTTATGCAGGTTCTATACACAGGTACTGCGAGTGCTATGTGGAGCAGAATGTCTGAATTTTTCCCAGCAAATACTGGCATTTCTCAGGAATGTGTTCTGGATCCTCCACTGTTCTTTACTTGGATGGACTGAGTGCTGGGGACACTTGGTGGAAAATGGCAGTTCAAGTGCCTTTGTTGGTGAGAAAAAAGATTACTTAACACTTTGACTTTGCAGATCACCCGGGGATCTTTGAAGGGTCAATCATTTGAGAAGCTGAGCAAGGATTCAGAAGGTTTGGGTTTGTGACTGTTCTGATTTAAAATTAAGATCAAGGCTTTCAGTGGCTTCATGGATTCAGTCTTCAGGTGTATGCAGTGAAGTCTTAACACATGGAGACCATCATTTCCCTTGGTCTTCAGCTTTTGAGATTGAAAGATGCCTGGGAAGAGCTTTTGGAGGGATAACGTCACTGTTTAGAAGGTCAAAGTCTTTATGGTTGTGGTGATACGAGGGGTAATTAGCTTTGAGCCTGACCCAGAAAAGGTAGGGCATGGTTCTCCATCATTTGCATACTGAGAAACCCACATTTCTCAGTGTGTGAAGGTTTGACTCACTGGGTGCTCTGTTGAGAAATGTGGGTTTCTCAGTATGCAAATGATGGAGAACCATGCCCTACCTTTTCTGGGTCAGGCTCAAAACCTCTGAGGTGCCCCCCCCCTCAATACATATCTTACTGTATGGATGAGAAACTTGGATGCTCACCAGTGACCCTAGGCAACAACTAGATGTTTTTGGTACTAGGTCCCTTCAGAGGATTCTTAGGTGCTGCTGAAATGACTCTGTGTCAAATAAATAGTTATTTAGGGAGACTAAGATAAGGAACCCCAAGTGAAGGCATTCAAGTACTTTGGGGTTTTATTCATGAGTGAGGGGACAATGGAGCGTGAGATTGGCCGGAGAATCGGAGCAGCAGGGGCGGAAGAGTTTTTGGCCGTCTTAAGGATCAAACGCCGTTGTTAACGCCGGCACTAGGGGGCGTGGCTTAGTTCCGGCTTTACCGGGAATCGTCGAAAAAATTATTCAACATGTCGAATAATTCGCGTGATGACGGAGACAACGTGAATAATGGCGTTTGATACTTTTTAATCGCCGCTCCTTCCTGTAGTGCCGCAGTTTACACTGCCATAATTGGCGGCCGGCATTGTATCCCTAACCAACGGCATGTAAAATGACGATAGAGCCCACATCGGCGTCCTCAAAGGCGTTTTAACCGGCGACAGAGGCAGACAAAACGGCGGCACTAGCAGACAGTACGTTGTTCTAAATGCCACCTCCCATTAACGGCGTTCCAAACGGCCGATAGGCGGCGGTCAATATAAAAATGCTAGCGCGCTGCATGCAGGCCTCTCACTCGCAGCCAGCTCCAGATATTTTTGCAGAGAAGCTCCAGTATGCCTCCTAAAAGTAAATTGGCAGCGGCAAGGACTTACCAAGAGGTCTGGTTCAGAAGCAGAAGAGAGCCCTGTAGTGGAAACGAGCAACACGTTGAGGAGGGAAAAAGGAAGGAGAATAAAAGGCTGAGAGATGAGCTGAGAGATGAGCTCCCTCCCCCTGCATTGACAGCTGCTTCAGCCTATTATACTCTGGGGGCATTGCCTATATGCAAAAGTTCCTGGAGTAACGCAGGATTTGCCTGGATAAATCCAGCGGTACACAGGGCATTATCGGCGGCAGCAGAACACCACCGTTCTCACGTGCGTCTTAACCTGCAATTGTAAAGGATAGAACTGGGTATTAACCCCCGTTGCCTGACGTGTGCCGGATGCTACGGCGTCAAAATGCCGCTTTATTCGGCGCATTTAGCTGCGTTTTATCCACGCATTTGCGGCTAGTACGCCGCTCAAAATGCCGGCGAAATGCTCCGCCCCTTTCCACCGCGAAAACTCTTGTAGAGAAGAATAAACCAGAAGCTTCTCTTTATTCTTCTCTACAAGAGTCAAGACAGAAGTCAGACTACCAGAGCAAGAATTTTAGCTGAGGAAGCTTCTGTGATTTGAAGCGAAACGTCCTCACGTCAAGCAACCCAGTCCAGTCGAAGATTCAATCTTCTCTACTATGGAAACCACCTGGACAACTGAGAGCCTACACAGAAACTTCCTCTTTGTACTAGGTCACATTTTTGAGTTCACGTTTGTTTTATCTATGTTGCTCTTGGTTGGTATGTGATTATTTTGTGGTTTTCTTTTGAGTGTTTGAGTATGCGTATTATGTTTATGGTTTTATTTCCACTCACCCCTGTGTTGAGTGCTGTGTGTCACTTCTTGTGTGTTTGTTCTCACGTGTGTTCTGTGCCGGCCCCCTTATGTCCATCACACGTCACTCGTTTCCTTAATTATGTTGGTGTTGTATTTAAACCTGTTTTGTTCCTGTGTCATTTGCCGGTTCATTCTCCTCTGTTGGTGTCTTGTGAATGTGTGAGTATTTTTAGCTTCCTCATTATCTCCTCGTGGTTTGCCGTAGTTTTTTTAATTGTTTAATTATGTCCATGTCTCCTCCATTATGTTACCTTTACAGCCTCCCATTGTTTTTTTTTTCCTGTTAGTTTGTTGCCACCTCAGGGAATTTGGTTTGTATTTTTGTTGCGGACACTCACCGTGTGTTTGGACTGTTTTTTCACATGTTCTTGGACATGTTTTTGTGTTTTCACTTACATCCCATTTTCCTTCCTGTCTGCATTTTTGGGTTCATTTTGAAACTGAAATCGCAACAGAATGGGGATGTTTCACTAAAAATTTAGCAAAATAAGTATTTTATGCACAAATTAGAAGTGCCTATAAAAAGTGTCATAATTAAAAACTCGTGAAAGACCTTGTTTTCGTGACGTTTGTTAGTCTTATCGAGTCACAGCAAATGGCTGGTTTACTATTAGATGTAGTAGATTAAAAATGGTGAACCATAGGTTGGAGTCATGTGGACTTCAATGGAGCTGGACAAACAAAACACTGGTGCAGGATCACGATATCAACCTGTGTTTCACCTATAAAAAATGTGACAGTTGAGAGAAGCATTTTAAAAGAAATGGAGAAGAAGGCTTCGAGCGGGTATGTTCTTGGTCGTGTCTATACAGCACAGGTGTGAGTGGTTAAAATGGGCTAACAATTTATTGAACTGTTGCTTTGGACCCTTTCTAACCTGACTTGGCTCAGTCTGACTTCTGCCTTTTTTTCCCAAAGTGAATTCCACCAATGTAAACATTTTCTGAGCAATAATGACGATGCCACCCTGGCTGTTGAAGGATGTTAAATTCTGCCACCGCCCAGTCCAACCCAGTCTCAGAGTTTTTTCATGCAGACTGTCATGAAATGAGTCACATTTTTGTGATTTTTTTTTCTCACTATTAACTAACCCTAACTATGACCATAACATAACCCCCGCCCCCGACCCCCCTGCATTAGTTTTCATTTCGTGCTCCGGTCACAGAATATATTCAAATGAATTTGTGCTCCCGTTACAAAAATGTTGCAGTTTTCATCACGAACCAATAAATTAATGTATATTTTGTGATGCTGAATCACAAAACGCCATGACATATAGTATCCCAGACCAGATAGCTCAGTGGGATAGGAGCTATAGGTTACCATTATGTAAACTAGGTTTGATTCTCTGTCATCCTCCCTGTCTATGCCCTTGGACAAACCACTTCATCTGTATTGACCCAGTCCACCCAGCTGTAAATCGGTACCAACCTTGGCTGGAGAAGTAATGTGTGATGGACTGGCATCCCATCTGGAGGTTGTCAAACGCGTCACACTGTGATGTCCAAGAATAAGCATGGACATCAATGGGCTTCATGACCAGTGTAGAACTTACTAATTCTTATACCATGATGGGACAACAATGGTGGACAAAGTGCACTGAGGTAAGTTGGACACAACTGCAACATGTGTCTTGTGATGTGTTGGTGAAGTGTTGAACTTTCCTAAAGACCTTCATTCTTTCACTGTTAACTTAAAAGCTTTCTTTTCAATGTACACCACAAATTATTGCCACGCACATACCAGAGGTGGGATGAAGTCACCATCAAGTCATGAATCAGTAAGTCTCAAGTCATAATGACCACCAATTGTTTGCAAGCTAACTTGAGACTTGCAGATTGATCAATTGAGAATGTCTTGACAGTGACTTTGTCCCATCTCTGGCACATACACAGTAACATGGACACAAACACAATGGTTAGGAAAGAGTGACATGAAACCAAGAAATGATATTAGAAGATATGAAAACAGATGGAAGCATGACAAAGGTTTGGCTTCTGTCACAGTCAACGTTTGGCCTTCTGGGGCCAACGTGTTGACTGGGTCACACAAGATCATGTTCTGTGACTGTGTGCCCTGTCAAAATTCCTGCAAAAGATGTCAGTTAGTCATGTTTGCTCAGTTCAGTGCGTGACAGTTTTCCTAACCTTGGATTTTACATGAACACTGACCCATATCAGATGAGGAAGCCATGAACAATTGTGTTTTCTCTCCAATAACAATGTGAAACAAATCCCCCATTCTGTTTGGGCAAAGTCAACTCCCATTAAGCCACGAGTGAAACAACTAGAGCAAAATGAGACATAAAAAGAAGCACTTGTCCACGTTGCATGTACGAGCTTTGGTTCAAGAGTTGCTTTCAGGTTCAGGTTCAGGTAACTTTATTGTACCTGTAGGTAGATTTGGCTTGCAGCAACAGAAAACAGAAAAAGGCGTCCATGTTAGTCAACACAACAACAACAACAACAATAAAAAAACACTAAAAATACTACAAAGAACATACACAAAACAAGTTAACAAACACCACCAAGGACTCACAACCTTAAAACCACTAAAAAGATGGCCAGCTTAAAACTAGTGTGCAAAGGGCAAATAAATAAATAAGTATATAAATATCTAAATATAAGCATATGCAAACCTACTAAGATTGTTCAGTTGCACAATTGCTGCTGGGACAAAAACTACTCCTGTAGCGTTTTGTTCTACACCTTGGGACTCTAAACCTACGGCCAGAAGGTAAAAGCTGAAATTCATTAGCCAGGGGGTGGGAGTCATCACTATAATGCAGTTGGTTATCCGTTGTAATTGTTTAGTGTACAGGGACTCTAAACTCAGCTGCGATTCACCAATCAACCACTGGACCATTTAATGATCTGACTCAGTCTGTTCCTATCCTTCAATGTCAAACTGCCAACCATGCCACCAAAGAAAAAGCTAAAACAGATTCAATAAAAGCATGATAAAATAGTGTAACATGGTTCGGCCAATGTGAAAATACGACAGTTTCCTGAGACAGAACAAGCGCTGATGTCCCTTCCTACACACCGCCTCACAGTTGCCTTGCTTTTGCTGTTTAATCACCATTTTGTGATCTGTTGTCTTTTGCTACATGCTGTTGAAGTTCTGATAAAGTGTTAACAAGCTGTTTGTGAAAATGTTGCACACTCTGACAGTTTCATGGTAAGCATTTTCCCCTGGAGACTCACTCAGATACTTTATTTGGAATCAGCAGGTGTTAACTGAAGATGTGCAGAAGCCAGGTGTTCATGACAGCTTGAATGTGCATTTTAACCCTGAGTTGTTAACAGATTTGGATGGTAACAGATGGCGAAGACTGGACGGCATTGGTACTGGGTCTCACAAGATTATCCCTGGGTACCACTGGCCCACTGGCATGACTTTGTGCCATTGAATGGTTACTTATAGTGCAGCAGATAACGGAAACGATCCTTCAAATGGTGATGCAAGCACCAAATTTAATACAATTGCTCCTTAAACATTACTCCTTGGGAAAAAAAAAACAAAAACAAAAACTGGCCACTTGAATTTTCAGAAGGTGGCCAGATAGGAGTCAACTGAAGAATTACACAGGGATCAAAATTTAAAAATGTGCCAATCATATTGAAAACTACACCACATTATTTGTCTGAACATAAAGATGCAAAAAAGGTGTAGTTTGGAATGACTGAATGTTATGGGCTAAAAACTGCAAAATGGTAACAAAGGTCAATTTCAGTTTGTACAGGGGTCAAAAGCTAAAGTTACTTCAATTTTGGTTGCCAATTATTGGTTTACTAATCGGATTAATAAATGGAATAGTTTTGACTGTGTTGACTGCTTTGTCTCCAAGGTAAAGGTCAAACATGTTGACACACATACCACACACACACTCATCTTCAACCGCTTAGTCCAATCAAGGGTCACGGGGGGCTGAAGCCTATCCCAGCAGTCATGGAGCATGAGGCAGGGTACACCAGGACAGGACACCAGTCTATCGCACACTCACAGAAATATTTACCCTAACTTTTTCAGATTTATGTAATTTTATTACATGACTAATTCCATTTACTTTTTTAGTTCATTTTAATACAAACATTCCAAATAAACCTTACATGATGCATATTCATTACTGTAATAAATCCTAGTCATTTTGAAATGCATAATCCTGAACTTTATGTATTAGTATTAATAAAATATAATTACTCTAAATCAATAATAATGGCAGTATTTATTTAAAATACATAAAGTATATTGTCTGAATTGCATAATAATTATGTTACCTATACAAGATAAATGGCATAGGTAACATAATTATTATGCAATTCAAACAATATGCTTTATGTATTTTAAATAAATACTGTCATTATTATTGATTTAGAGTAATTATATTTATTAATACTAAATTCATAAAGCTGAGGATTATGCATTTCAAATAAATAGGATTAATGAATACGCATCATGTAAGGTGTTGGGGAAAGTGTAGTGACATGGACCCACAACAGGGGGTGCAAATGAACGGTCAATAGATGAGCCAAAAGGTAACAATTTAACAAAAACACCCAGTAACAAAAACAGTCAGAAGGTGGAAAGTCACCTCACCTCTAATTACACACTCGTGCAGCTCCTGTTAAATCACTTATCTGGCTGGAGTGTGAAGCGAAGCCGTCGCTGATCACACTTTACGCCAATCCAGATAAGGAAACGCCACAGGAATACGGCTGCAAAGAAGTTCAGATTATTATTCAATGTTTAAGTCAGCAGAGACAATTACCTTCACAGGTAGATGATATCTCGGCAGCGAGGTGGAGATGACGTCCGGCTTTTATGGAGTGGATTGATGAAGTGGAGATGGATGACAGCTGTCATGAGTTGACAGCTGTCAACCCTGGCTGTGTCCGTGGCGGCAGTGCCCTCTCGTGCCTGAAGCCCACACTTCAGGCAGGGCGCCCTCTGGTGGTGGGCCAGCAGTACCTCCTCTTCTGGCGGCCCACACAACAGGACCCCCCCCCTCAACGGGCGCCTCCTGGCGTCCGACCAGGCTTGTTCGGGTGACGGTGGTAGAAGTCGGCCAGGAGGGCCGGGTCCAGGATGAAGCTCCTCTTCACCCAGGAGCATTCCTCTGGTCCATACCCCTCCCAGTCCACCAAATACTGAAACCCCGGCCCTTACGACGGACCGTCCAGGAGCCTGTGCACTGTCCATGCAGGCTCCCCATCGATGATCCGGGGCAGGAGGCGCGCCGGTCCAGGAGTGCAGAGGGTGGAGGTGTGGTATGGCTTGACACGTGAGACATGAAAGACCGGGTGGATCCGCAGTGAAGCTGGTAGCTTCAGCTTCACTGTGGCCGGACTGAGGACTTTGAGGATCTGGAATTGTCCAATGTAACATTCCTTCAGCTTAGGGGAGTCCACTTGTAAGGGGATGTCCTTCGTTGATAGCCATACCTCCTGCCCGGGCTGGTAAGCAGGGGCCGGGGCACGCCGGCGGTCTGCATGGGCCTTAGCCCTCGTCCGGGCCTTCAACAAGGCAGAGCAGGCGGTGCGCCACACCCATCGGCATCTTCGCAGGTGGGCCTGGACCGAGGGCCACACGACCTCTCCCTCCACCACGGGAACAGTGGGGCTGATACCCCAGACACACCCGAACGGGAGAGGCGGTGGCAGAGGACACCTGGCTGTTATGGGCGTACTCGATCCAGGTCAGATGGTCACCGCTTGGCGGTCCTGATATACTCCAGGTTCCGATGGTCAGTGAAAACCGTGAACGGCACAGACGCTCCCTCCAACAGGTGTCTCCACTCCTCAAGAGCCTCTTTCACCGCAAGGAGTTCTCGATTGCCGACGTCATAGTTCCGTTCAGCTGGGGTCAACCTGCGAGAAAAGTAGGCACACGGGTGATGAACCTTATCGGTCTCTCCGCTCTGGGATTGCACGGCTCCTATCCCTGAGTCAGAGGCATCCACTTCAACCACAAACTGGCGGCTAGGGTCGGGCTGCACCAGAACTGGTGCAGATGAGAACCGGCGTTTCAACTCCTTGAACGCGGCTTCGCACCAATCCGACCAGGTGAAGGGGACTTTTGGAGAGGTCAGGGCTGTCAGGGGGCTAACTACCTGACTGTAGCCCTTAATGAACCTCCTGTATAAATTTGCAAAGCCGAGGAACTGTTGCAGCTTCCTACGGCTTGTTAGTTGGGGCCAATCTCTCACCACCGCAACCTTGGCCTGATCAGGGGCGACGGAGTTGGAGGAGATAATAAACCCCAGGACAGGACAAAGAGGTGCGGGTGAAACTCACACTTCTCGCCCTTCACAAACAGCCGGTTCTCCAACAACCGCTGCAGGACCTGACGTACATGCTGGACATGAGTCTCAGGGTCCGGCGAAAAGATGAGTATGTCATCCAGATATCGAAAGACGAATCGGTGCAGGAAGTCCCGCAAGACGTCGTTTACCAAAGCTTGGAATGTCGCGGGGGCGTTAGTGAGGCCGAACGGCATGACAGGTACTCAAAATGACCTAATGGGGGTGTTAATGCCATCTTCCATTCGTCTCCCTTCCGGATCTGAACCAGGTGATACGCATTCTAAGGTCCAGTTTGTTGAAAATTTGGGCTTCCATGCAGGGGCGTGAACACTGAATCCAACAGGGGTATAAGGGTATCGATTATGAACCGTTATGTCGTTCAGCCCCCTGTAATCAATGCATGGACGTAGTCCCGCCATCTTTCTTGCCCACCAAAAAGAAACCTGCACTCATCGGGGAGGTGGAATTCTGGATCAGCCCGGCAGCTAATGAGTCAGATTGGGAGGGACTTTAACCTCCTCATTAGCTTTTACACCAGGAGGAACCGAGGATCCTAAACAATTCCGGTGGCAGGTTTCGCTCCACTGAGCCACAACCCAGACGGCCAATCAATCCAGGGATTGTGTTAATCATCCATGGGAAGCCCAAAATCACACGGGAGGTAGAAGGAGTCACAAAAAACTCAATCTCCTCCCGGTGATTCCCAGACACTACCAGGGTTACAGGTAGTGTCTTGTGTGTGATAAAAGTGAGAAGAGTGCCATCTAGTGCTCGCACCTTCACTGGCGAAGAAAGCGCCACCAGAGGGAGCCCTACCTCCCTTGCCCATCTGCTGTCCAGCAGATTCCCTTCTGACCCCGTGGCCCCAGTGCTGGGGCTTGAAGGGTTTAAAATCCCCGCTCAGGATTGTAACTGGGAGTCCGTGTTGAAAGATGTGTCAGACCCACGTGAATGTTTTGACCCCTCCGTCAGCCCAGTCTGTTTTGACCGTTGAGGCAGTCTCTCTGCTGATGGTTCACTCGGCCGCAGACAAAGCACTCCCCCGGACCAGCCTCCTCTTGCTGAATGTGCCTGCTCGTCTCCCTAGCATCGTCAGCAGGGGGAGCTGTAGCCACACGGAGCGCTGTGCTGTGGAGCATGGGGAAGACGGCTCCCTTTTGGACCTGGAGGAAGAGGGGCGGCTTGTACCTGACCACGCCCTTCGCCTCGCTCCCGTCGGCATTCTTCTAACGATTGTCCAATCGTATAACCAAATCGATAAGCTCAGCCAAATCCCGCGGTTCCTCCTTAGCCACCAGGTGCTCCTTCAGGGACTGACGACAGTTCATTTATGAAGGCGGCGCGGAGCGCAGTCATATTCCAGCCGGATCTTGCAGCCGTGATATGGAAGTCGACTGCATATTCGGCTGCGCTCTGGCGCCTCTGTCTCATTGACAGCAGCACGGTAGACGCGGTTTCACCTCTGTTAGGGTGATCAAAAACAGTTCTGAGCTCCCTCACAAACCCAGTATAAGAGGCAAGGAGCCGTGAACTTTGCTCCCAAAGCGCTGTAGCCCAAGCGCGTGCCTCACCTCGAAGCAAATTAATCACATAAGCCACCTACTGCGTCAGACGCGTACATCACGGGACGCTGTGCAAAGACGAGTGAACACTGCATAAGAAAGTCCGCACACATTTCACACAACCTCCGTACGGCTCTGGGGGGCTTATGTATGCTTCAGGGGATGGTGGGGGGGTTGTGAATGACCAGTGGAATGTCGTATTCAGCACCGGGTCGGCAGGAGGAGGAGCTGCAGCAGCGCCCTGAGCGCACGCTTCCACCTGCGCGGTGAGAGCCTCCATCCTGCGATTAAGGATGATGTTTTGCTCGGTCATCAGGTCTGTCCGAGCGGTAAAGGCGCTGAGGATGTGCTGCAACTCACCAATCACGCCTCCAGCCGACGCCTGTGCACCCTGCTCTTCCATTGGCTGTCCAACAGATGGTTGGCGCCCCTCGGGATCCATGACATTGGCCGAGATATCCTGTTGGGGAAAGTGTAGTGACACGGACCCACAACAGGGGGCGCAAATGAACGGTCAATAGATGAGCCAAAGGTAACAATTTAATGTTGTGAATGTGCACAACGATTATACAGACAATCACAGAATCTGATATTCAATACACAACGTGACGTGTGGGCAGGCTCGAGGATAGAAGACGTCTGTCCTGAGAAGAGCCGGAACCACACGATTTCCACCGCCACCGAACCTGGTGAATACTGGAGCCGCCAAGTCCCGAATTCCCAGGTGTCACCATCCCCGACTGTCAGATCTGGTACTGCGGCGAGGAGCACAACAATGAGATGTGGGTGTGTGAACACCCAGTAACAAAAACAGTCAGAAGGTGGAAAGTCACCTCCACCTCTAATCACACACTCGTGCAGCTCTGTTAAATCACTTATCTGGCTGGAGTGTGAAGCGAAGCCGTCGCTGATCACACTTTACGCCAATCCCACAGATAAGGAAACGCCACCAGGAATATGGCTGCAAAGAAGTTCAGATTATACTCAATGTTTAAGTCAGCAGAGACAATTACCTTCACAGGTAGATGATATCTCGGCAGCGAGGTGGAGATGACGTCCGGCTTTTATGGAGTGGATTGATGAAGTGGAGATGTGGGTGACAGCTGTCATGAGCTGTGTCCGTGGCGGCAGCGCCCTCTCGTGCCTGAAGCCCGCACTTCAGGCAGTGCGCCCTCTGGTGGTGGGCCAGCAGTACTCCTCTTCTGGCGGCCCACACAACATAAGGTTTATTTGGTAGGTTTGTATTAAAATGATCTAAATAAGTAAATGGGAATTTGTCATGTAATAAAATTACATAAATCTTAAAAGTTAGGGTTAAATATTTCTGTGAGTGCAGATGTTGACATCCAGTGGCTTCTATATGTGGCATATATACCTGTAACGTGATCTAAGCATGACATATGGTGCAAACTTGTCGTTTTTAAAACCCTATCAACAATAATTTGCATCAGTTTTTTTTTTTACAAAATCAAAGTATCTTTACCTTTGACCCCTGTACAAACTGAAATTGACCTTTTTCACCATTCTTGCTGTTTTTACCACATAACGCCATAACATTCAGTCACAGATAGTCCAAACTATACCTTTTTGAAATCTTGTGATCAGACAAATAATGTGATATAGTTTTCAATGTGATTGGGAGCATCCACTGTGTAATTCTCAGTTGACCCCTACCTGGCAGCCTATTGAAAATTCAAGTAGCCAGTCTGTTTTTCAAAAGAGTAATGTCGAAGGAGTATTTGTGCCAAATTCGGTGCTTGCATCACCTTTTGAAGGATTCCTCTGTAAATATTCTGTTATCTGCTGTACTATTATGGAGACTGAGATGAGACATTCTCCTGGCATTGGAGGAAATGTCAACTACAATACCTTGGTTATGTGCTGCATTTTCCGGAGTGTGATCCACCACACAAGTATATCATTGCTGTGGGACCCCGCAACTGGGAAAGGCCAATGTGACACTCACATATCATTTGGCTATGGTAGTTAGGTGGCTACTATTTGGAGGTGGTGATGGACTAGTTGTCTGCATGGGTAGTTGCCCGTCATGAATCCAGGCAGAGTATGAATCATTCATTGACAATCACAGATGGGGAGAGATTAAATTTAGTCAATTCAATTGTAACTTAAAAGAAATGCTATAAATTAGATAACGTTAGCATTATAAGTAGACGCTGATAAAATCTAATTAAGAAGCCTCTGAAGCTAAGAAAGTAAAGTGTTTAAAGCAAACAGATAGCTATTTACATTAGTGTTGTGTGTTGGGGGGTTTGGCTGGACATTTTGGTGGTTGTTTTCTTTCTTTGCTCTCCAGGTGGTATGCAAACTGGTTTTTGTCTGTGGAGAAGGTGCTGGCAGAAGAGTCCTTCACCCTCATCAGCATTATTAGCTGCACCTGTGGATGATGCTCACGTGCAAACTTAAGACTTTCAGCTGAAGCAGAGATAATGAGATGGTGTTCTGCATTTAAGCCATGAGTGGTTCAAGCAGAATTGCCGGGGAACTCGACCTTGTGACGTTCGTTTGTGAGACGCTGAGGACCGCGCCTGGGTTTGACACATCGTGCCTGTGAAGGAGGACGGGTGAGGGACACATGCTGTCAGCACACATCAGAGGTGATGATTGTCTGAATAAGTGTTAACAGTAATTTGGTATTTTGTTACGCAGTATATTTGAACATTGATGTGAATTGTGCAGCTCGCTTCTCACTGCCGTGGCGTACGGAATGATGATCCTCCACCTGTTGTGAGAAGCTGCTCATTACATAAAGCTTAAATTCAGACCTGAATGTGTTGCCGATAGTGTGTGCCTTTGAAGGATATTTGTTGTAGCTGTTGACTTACCTCACCTTTGCATCCTTCACAGAGCAGTTTGTCGTGTCCACCTGGGGGTGGTTCGGCGGTGAGTCTGGGTCCAGAAGCGTCGGGCTTCGATCCATTGGGTGCTGGAGAGCGCGCCGTCCTTCACCTCGCCAGATAACCGCACATTTATGTTGTACACAATTATTGCACAGACGGGAAATAAACTTGTTTGTTTTGGAACCGCTTCTGGTTATTTAGCGCTGGGTTCAGTCAGACGCTGGTCCGCTCCTCAACTCGCGTCTGCACATAACAATTAGCCTATTACGTATCTGTTAGAAAACACTAGACACTGAACATAGACTTAAATGAGTGAGATGTTCAACTAAAGCAAAAATGACACAGTCCACTTTAGAGGTGTCCACAAATAGGAAATATATTATATTATCATATACCTATAAATGATACGCCATATGATTGGATAAAACACAAAAGAATAAATAGCAATACACCCTTTTCGCAGACGGTTAATACTTTTCATACCACCCGAGTAATCAGCCAATCCGGGACAGCGGAGCAGTGCCACTACGAAGAGGCGTGGTCAGAGGAACTGTGAAATACTGGTGAGTCACTATTAACCCCTTAACGCCCGAATTTATATAGCTGTATATAAAAAATGTTTTGTGTGTTTTTTGACTTTAAGTAGATGGTAAATAATGTTGAGATTATTAATTTCACTTTTGCACAAAAAGTAAATAGTAATTTGGTATTTTTTTAAATTTATGTTATAATGTTATAATAATAATAATAATAATAATGGTATGTTGCAAATTTGCGACAACAGGCATACTGGTCAATTTGGTATGTTGCATATTTGAATCAAATATTGTAGCATATATGCGACAATAGGCGTTAAGGGGTTAATAATTTCTTACATGTCCAACCTCGTAGGTTGATCATTAAAATGAAATTCGTTAGTTCTAAAAGCCATCATAATTATTTATAGGAAAACATTCTATTTTTTTCTACTAAGGTTTGAACTTTGAGTGTTTACACAGGAGAGAAAAGTCAGGAAATGTTAATGCCTGTTTGAGAAAAGTGTATAAAGTGTGTAGTGAGGGGTTTTACAGCCTTAAAACATCTATAATAATTGTAAAAAATAACGCTGACTACTTTGCGGATTTCGCCTATCGCGGGTTATTTTTAGAACGTAACTCCTCGCAGTTTTGCAGATTTTTTTAGTGCAATTTTGCATGCTTCTTTTTTTTTTTTTTAACAGCACATTGTGTTCTGCGTTCTTATCAGGTGGGCCAGTCGCGGCACCGGTCGGCATCACCGTGATTGCTCTCAGTGCCTCCGATGCACTTACTGAGTCTGCGGGCTTGGTAAGCGCCTCAGCGGGCCACTCACACCGCCCCCTGTCTGCTGTGCCGAGCTGCATCCAACTGCAGCGACAGGTCCAGAGACTATGCTCGCTGTTTTGATGTGCAGCACCCGCTGCACGGTCTCGGTAACCGCAGCCGCAGAGCTCCGTGGCCATGACTTGGATTCTTTGCAGGTCCCGCATCCGTACCCCCGGAGGCAGTGAGCGAAGGGAGAGCACGCGCATTGTGTTCTGCGTGCATTTATCATTTATAGGTATATGATGAAATCGTTATCAAGTTGTTTTACCAATGAATATGGCTTTATACACCCTTACAAGTTAGAATCATATATAATGTTTCACCTCCACAGCGATCCTGATCTTACCTGAACACAGAGTGCATAAATTACATGTTAATGTTAGTTTCTTGTTTGAAAACTGAAAAAAGTACTTATTAATATAGCCATACCAATGAGAATCTTCATTAAATTCATGGTCAATATTTTTAAACAGCAGGCAAATTACTGCTCCATTACATTTTTCATTAAATGCCTGAAATCTGTGCTCATTTATAATGTTTTTGGTTTTTTTTTTACATTTGACAGTATCCATTACAGTAGCATCTACGTACGTATAAAGTGCCGAACAAAGCTCATCTTAGGATTAATTTCAAACTTACTTTTACAAGAAATTCTACAGAATGCCTCTTTTTTAATTTTATGCAAGTAAAGCGGACACATTGCCACAATATTAACTGTACATATTAACTGTACATATCAGTGCTGTTTTGAAGTATTTTGGTTTCATGGCTATCAAAGAACTGTGCTACCAGCTAACAGTGTTCAGGGACTTGGCCAGTTAATGGAGATTTATTACACACGTTTGTGGCTACATTGCCCCAATTCTAAGATACATAGTAGTGCTTCCTGTGAAGATGATGCATATGGTTATTAATAACCACAGAATGAACCAACCAGCCCTTTCCTGCCTCAAGTAGCCATCCTTAAGCTGTGGTACACACTGTGGACAGGATTACTCGTCTAACATCTGTGGCTGATTTTGACCAAATGTGATGTGCTGGTACGTAAACCCTGGAGTTGCCTTGAAACAGTTTGTTTTGGCAAAGGTTAATCAGAGTCACTGACCTTCAGCTGCTTACTCCAGTTCAGTCGATCCCAGCAGCCATAGGGTGCGAGGTGGGGTTCATCCTGGACAGGACACCATGTCTGTCACAGGGCCACATATAGACAGACAAACACATGCACACCTATGGATAATTCAATATTCCCGATTCACGCAACCTGCATGTCTTTGAATGTGGGATGAATCCGGAGCACCCGGAGGGAACCCCTGCAAACACGGGGAGAACATACACATTATTTCATTTATACAGCAAAGCTGCCTCAATGTGCGTCACACAAGTAAGGTCTAACCTTACTAACCCCTAGAGCAAGCACACAGGCAACAATAGTAAGGAAAAACTCTAATGATATTGAGGAAGAAACCTCAAGCTGACCAGACTCAAGGGGGTGATCCACTGCTTAGGTCATACCAATAAAAAACATTTTTAACAATACAGAGGAACATAAAAACTTTTGAAAATTACTAAGTCCACTCAGATGTCCAGGAAAGCACCAGTTGGTTGGGCAGAAAGGCCACAGGTGGGAATCAATCCCATGACCTTCTTGCTGTGAGGGAACAGTGCAAACTTCTAATCCACCATGGTGACTTATTGGAGTCAGTGTTAAAAAAAATGTTGTTTTCCACAGAACTTGACACACATATGTGGGTTCAAGTATTGCCCAGGCAAGGTCAAATTTCCCAAAGGTCAACCACTGAGGTAAGGTCTAGGTCATGTCTGTTGTGTCTGATTCCTGGCCATTCTTAGAATTCCTGGATATCTGCTCCTCCTACCTTTTCCTTTGGCCAGTTTCTGCCAAACTTGACATGTGGATGAAGACCCACACAGAAATTGCCCATAAAATTTGCCAATGTCATGGACCCCAATTTTAAAATTTGTATTTTTCCTCTAATTCCCATCCAGTTTGACACACATATGTGGCAATGGGTCTTCAAAGTTAATTTCTATAATTTATCATAAAAAGAGTTTAGTCTGACTATATTAATCCAACTTGTGCTTTAAACTAGTAGTCCAGGTAATGTCAAATTAGTAAAAGGTCAGTCATTGGGATCAAGGTCAATAGATCTTGGTCAAAGTCAACCAATTTGATGTGGTCTAAACCTGGCACACACACATGAAGGTGGATGCTGGAATTGCCTTGGCAAGGTCAGCCAAAGGTCAGCAATTTGGATGAAGATCAAAGTAATTTGAGATAAAAAGTTCGATTTTCACCAATCATTGAATGGCAGTGTTACGAGGAATCATATTATCAAATAGGTGAGAACATACTAATTAGTGTTAAACTTGTCCTACTAATGTGAACATCTTCATGCCCGTACATACCCGTGCCTAGTCATAAAGTCTATAAAAACAACTTTAAGAGCCACATGTACAGTAAGTTTTAAAATCTATTGACACATTTGTGACATTTTCAACCTTGAGGTGGCTTAGAGGTTTTAATAATTTCAGTGATGCAGTATGTTTATTAAAGTGCTTTGAGCTTAGCATGCGCTTTTAACTTAGTGGGAATGAAAAATGTTTTAGCCAACTACATAAAATTATTTCCATAGGGGTGGTGGCCAAGTGGTTAATGCGCTTGGTTTCAGTGCAGAAGGTTCCGGGTTCAAATCCCACCCCTGCCACATTTCTCCATGTAATGTGGAGTTGCGTCAGGAAGGGCATCCGGTGTAAAACCTATGCCAGTTCAACATGCAGATCCACCTTGGATTTGCTGTGGCAACCCCGAGTGCAAACAAGGGAGCAGCCGAAGGGACTTACTTAAATAAAATTATTTCCATCATAATTACACAGCAGTGAGCCTCATACCCGCCTCTAGGAACACACTGAACAGCTGTTTCACACAGAGAACCACAGAAAAAAACACTCACTGCCAATGTGACTTCAAATTTCTATAATTTACCACTTTGATAAAAAATAAGATTATTCTCTTTATACATTAATGCAATTTGTGCTTTTAATTAGTACATATTCAGATACGATCAAGTCACTTCATGTAGTACAAAAAAGACAAGCACAATGGCAGCAACCTGTTTTTAAGGGCTTGAATTTCTTGATCTTATCCGTTTTCTTGATTTATGTTTTATATGTCCTTTAACGTTTGACTTAGTTTTACTCGTTTTACCACACATGGTCCCAGTGGATTTTACACCAGTATTTTGGATCAATGATGTCATGTTCTTCATCAACAGCACCATTGTGAGGAGTTTGTATCTTAGCCGAAAATCACAGAATCTGACCCGGAGAAGCAGATTGCAGCTAATCCAAATTACGGAATGACTCAGTGGTGATGATTGGCCCAGCGTCTGTGGCATCTCTCTCTAAAAACCAGTGGTCACCGGGTGAAAGACTGAGTGTGCTGGAGAAGAGCTGTACTTTGTGTCAGCAGGGTCACTGTATGGAGTCCCAAAGAGGGGAACATGGAGCTGGATTACATATTCCCATGTCATCATCTGTGGGTATCCAGCTGGTTCACTGTGATAACATCCCAGATCAAGAGGAGTACTCCTCACTTGAAGCAGCTCCAAAGTCACTGGCCTCAGTAACCCAGTCATCATCTCCAAAATCATCCAGAGTACCAGCCGCCCCAACCCTCTGCTAGTGGCCACAAGAAACATCCTTCTAGTTTTGCTGTGTGGCTCTGACAAAGTCTGTAAATGAACAACCACTACTGCATAAGTCCACTGCCAGATTTAGCTATCAGAAACATCCGTTGTTGGATTTGTCCACTCAAGGTGGTTTCATGTCCAAAGTCTACAGAGCACACAAACAGATACTGTACATTTTTTGACTTCAGTCCCACTGTGGTGAGTCTTGTACATATTGGGGTGAATGATGTCTTGGCTGGGACCAAGCTTTACTAAATTATAAATAACGTTTTAATGATATGAGATAGAAACGTACTTTTTTTCCCTGAAAAATTAACGCCGCGGACTTTCGATCCACCGTCGGCCATCTTTGTACTCCTCATAGAAGCTGTGTGATGATGTGCGCAATGTGAGTGTCCAATCGGAATTGGTTCACCATCACATGGTTTTCCAAAATCCAATCGTAGGGCAGCTTTACCTCACGTGATGAACCAAAGATCGTTTTCAGGAGTGATATCTTACTAGTTGGCCCATTTGAATAGCCCCCTAATGCCTCCAATGCGCCCTGCGCCATTATGCACAGCGAAAGTGAAAGCAGATGGAGAGACAATCTCACGTGCTCAAACAAAGAGTGTGTAACTATCAGGATTGCTCCACTAGTTTGCATTTGAATGTTACTGGATTACTCTGTGGCTCTCACCCGCTGCGTAAAGCACTGTTTACCATATCAATGGGGTGAGGGAGAGGAGCCGCTCCTCAGACTCAAGCATAAATGCATAGACCATTTTTTATATATTGTTCAAAATGTGCATTTGTGTTTATTGTTTGAACTTTTTTGTTGCACAGTCTTTCACACAAGACCTCAAGTTACCTTTATAAAGTGTCAAAACAGTTGTTTATTATAGTTTGTTGTGTGTTTTGAATAAATGTGTGTGGAAAATTATTTTTCGCTTTACTTTTTCCTTTGTTATTTTTGATTGTAAACCTTTATTACACTTATAAAACACAACAAAAGCATATATATTATGAAAGAACAGGTTGTCCTGAAAAAAGAGACATAAAAGTTGATTGTGGGATGCAGGGAGAGCTGTTAACAGCAATAATAAAACATTTATGCCAGGCGAGTGAACTGTCCAAAAAATGTCCTCAGACCCCAGAGGGTTAAAATGGAATTATTTATTTATTTATTGGATTTCAGTTTCCCTCAATTGCTTAAGGTCATGCCTTTGGTTCCAGTAGAGATCTTGATTTGGCACAAGTTTTGCGCCATATGCCCTTCCTGACTCAACTCCAGTTCTACAAGGAGAAATATGCGTCCAACCCCCTGGTGTTTCAAAGCAATCTCTCAGCCAAGTACTAATCAAATAACATTTGATTTATTGTTCCATGATTTGAGTTGCAACTTGTTTCATAAAGTGATGGTTTTATAGCTCACAGATCTAGAATCACTTACTCACGCACTCACTCATCTTCAACCGCTTACTTCAATTAACGGTCACAGGGGGTTGGAGCATATCCCAGGAGTCATAGGGCGTGATGTGGGGTACACCCTGGACAGGACGCCAGTCGGTCGCAGGGCCACATATAGACAAACAAACGCACACCTGCAAACACACCTATGGACAAATTTAAAGTTTCCAAACCACCTAGCCTGCATGTCTTTGGATGTAGGAGGAAGGCGGAGCACCCAGGGGGAACACACGCAAACACGGGGAGAACACAGAAACTCCACACAGAAAGCCACAGGTGGGAATTTTTTTTTCAATATTTATTTCATTCATTTAAAAGAAAAACAGAAAAAGCAGAAATGAATATTACAAGACATTGAATGAAAAGGAGCTTTTCACAATACAATCTTTCAATTTTAAGCATCATTATTCAACATTATTTAAAAGATTACATTTTTTTGACTTTATCACAACCCACTGACTTATTTCATGGTTTCATACTTACTTAATACATCTAGTTTAATACGTTTTTTGAATAATTTAAGCGACCTTGATTCTTTGATTTCTTTGTTGAGGTTGTTCCATAATTTTACACCATTCACAGCAATACTCCTTTCCTTTACTTTGGTTCTGAATCTTGGTTTTTTAAAGACTTCTATTCCTTTCAAATTATAACTACTTACTCTTTTTTTCAAACATATTTTGAATGTTTATTGGTAAGATATTTTTATTAGCTTGGTGCATTGTTTGTAATATTTCAAATCAACTAAATCATGAAATTTAAGTACCTATACTTACTGAATAATGGGTTAGATGGATCTCTAAAACGACTGTTGCTAATCATTTTTAAAGCTCTTTTCTGCAGAATAAATAATGGTTGTGTATAAGTTTTACATGTTTTTGATCCCATGACCTTCATGCTGTGAGGCAAGAAACACAAATGTGATGATGGCTATAGGAAGTTAACCAGCCATCTCTTAGAACGTGGAAGTACTGAAGCCTATGAAGGGAAGACCGACACAAGCAGTGTGAAGATTGATGTTGCATCATACAGCAGGACAATATTCTACGTGATTTCTGTCTGTCAGTTCAGGTGAAGTGAAATTAGTGTGTTGCAGGGTATGTGTTTATGGTGCATTCACACTCTGATGATAAGCTCGGCGTTTACCGATAAAGAATGAAAAGTTGATTAACATCGACCAGCGCTGAAGTATCTGCTAGACTCTGCAGGAGTGAAGTGGACATCAGTTGGGCCATGCTGATGTCCACTGTGGTGCCTAAAAATTATTCAACATGCTTAAAATCTTTGACGGTCATGCTGAAAATGTTGCTGAAAATGCAAAAGTTGAGCCCTGCTAAAACTATAATACACCATTACTGCTCCATGACAATGTAACATGACAAATAATTACCTTTTTAGACCGCTCCAAATGCTTTCTCCAGCTCATTCAGCGAGCGCACGTGAACGGCGCTGCTGGAGCGGTCCTCTGTAATTCAGGAAGCGATTAGAGCCATTTTCAACAGACAACTTGCAGAGAAAATGATTAATCCGCTACGAAATAATTATTTTATATACGCAGCGTCCAGCGTAGAGCGCATGGCAGGTGGTGGACCAAAGGACAGCATCCAGCTGGGAACACAGCAGGTGGGATTATCACGACGACGTGCGTGCAAATGCGTGAATCAAAGTCATGCACGACGTGTCAGTGCACCTTTAGTAAGTAAGTAAAGTTTATTTGTATAGCACCTTTCAAGATAAAATCGCAAAGTGCTGTAGAAGAATTTAAGAACACAGAAATAAAAATACAGAAACCAAAAAGAGCAATAACATAAAACTAGTTAAAAGCAAGTCTGTACAAATAGGTCTTGAGCTTCTCCTTAAAAGTTCTAACAGACTCCACGCAACTTAGTATAATGGCAGTGCATTCCACAGTTTGGGTGCCACGACTTCAAATGTACAGTCTCCTTTGGTCTTCAGCCTTGACCTTGGTACAACCAACAGGTTCTGGTCCAAGGACCTCAGAGACCTGCTTGTCACATACAGGTGCAAGAGTTTACAGTTACAAAGTGGCATTTGAGCGTGCTGAGCTCTAAAAGTCATCACCGATATTTTAAATTGCAGTCTGTACTAAACTGGGAGCCAGTGCAAAGAGGACAGAATGGGTGTTACGTGAGACCACTTAGAAGACTACAACATACAACATAACCAGATGGAAATATGGTTGAGTGCAAATCTCAGCAAAATAAGGCAATAATAATAATAATAGTGCACCCCTATGTGATCTGGGTAGTTATGAGAATATTTCAAATGAGCAAAAACTATATTTTACTGTAAAACATACCAATTAGAATGTTGTAATATACAGTACATCCCCTTTAGGTATGTGCACAGGTGAGACAAGATCAGCGCTTAAAGTATTCCACCAGGTCTTGCTTACTGAACAAAATATTTTTAAATAAGAACTAAAGGTACCATTAAAGCATTTACAGTTGAAAATAAATTGCTGTGCTCTGGTTGCCGGCAGACGTAGCCACATGAGGTTCAGGAAGGCATCACCTGTGTACATATGTATCCAAATAATTAGCTCTATCTCAACTTAAATATTTTCAGATGGCGTAGAGGCTTTAAAGTGGAATTATAAAAAAAAAAAACATCAAGAAGAACCCTGAACTGTCCCTGAAATCATCCTTCACCATCCATCTGCCCACATCCCTCTGCGGTTACTTTGGAAACGAATGTCTGATAAACCAAAGCTCCCCGTTCTGAAACACGCTGCTTTTTGTAATCACATACTTTGGCATCTCTGCCTTTATTATTTTTGTTTTTTCTTTGTGAATGGTCAGCGTGAGGGACAGAGTCTAAGTGGATATGTAGGAGTGTTATTTCTTTGTTAACACAGGTTGTCTTTTTATAGTTACACTCACAACTGCAGGCTCAATTATCCGTGGAAAATAATCTAGCCTTTGGCTGAAGCACCTTAACGCTTGCCAAACTTTGCCGGCTGCCATGGCAACGGGTGACACACTGACATTTTCAGTCGGGCGCGTTTATCACCTCACACCCTCCCTGCTATGTATACTTCTGACATTTTGGGAGGGGCGGCGCTGGCACCGACTACAGAAGCAGCTCTGCTGGTGCCTTGGGAGTCTGTCGGTGTTTGTTCTTCCGCAACTTATTCAGCGTGGGTTTGTGTTCATACTTATGCATGTATGGAGATGACTGTTGTCATGTGTTTCCCAATTCAAAGTGATTTCTCACTTACGCTGTTGCAGCTTCATGTAAATGCCAGTTTTAAAAACCAACCATAACAAAAGACAAAGGCAGAGTTTTGGCCAATATGCCAACAATATGAGAAATGTAGATACGTTTGCAGAATAACAAATTATTATGTGAAAGACTATTTCTTACAGAAATGTAATCCATGCTCAGCCTCATGCTTGAAGTTGCATCTAATGGTAAGATTACAGATCGCAATCCCTCGGTGGTGAGGAAGATGGTCTCTTGGTTGATTCACAAAATTCTACATCTACAGAGTCGATCTAGAGACGCCTGTGTGTGGGTTTGTTTAACGTGGGAATGTTATCGTACACCAACAAACGCATGGTTCTTGACAGATCCTTAGCTTGGTCTGATAGCTGGGAAATGCCAGATGATGGGGGTCTGAGAACCAGCTGTAGCCTTCATTCACCTTTGTTGGGTTAGAAGCCATCACCTCCTCCACCTGATCCTCCGTTACATAGGTGTCAAACTGAGAGGGTGCAGGTTTTCTTTGTAACCACCAACTCCAGCAAGTGATTTCACTGATGAACATCACTTTGAGCAGATGGGAAGAGTTCACCAGTGAAATCACCTGCTGGAGTTGGTAGCTACAAAGAAAACCTGCACCCTCTTGGCCCTTTCTGGAATCAGTTTGACACCTTTAGGACTTCTTGTTTCACCAGATAGTGCAGCAGATAACTGAAACAATCAGTCAAATGGTGAAGCAAGCACCAAATTCAGCACAAATACTCCTTAGACATTGCTCTTTTGAAAAAAAAAAAAGGACTGGCCACTTGAATTTTCAATAGGCAGCCAGATAGGGGTCAACTGAGGAATTACACAGGGGTCAAAATTTAAAAATTATCCAGTCATGTTGAAAGCTATACCACATTATTTGTCTGATGATAAAGATTCCAAAAAGGTATAGTTTGGACTATCTACGGCTGAATGTTCTGGAGTTATAGGGTAAAAACGGCAAGAATGGTGACAAAGGTCAATTTCAGTTTGTACAGGGGTCAAAAGTTAAAGTTGCTCCAAAGTGGTGCAAATTATTGGTTGAGCTAATAAGATTAATAAATGGAATAGTTTTGACTGTGTTGAATGCTTGGTCTCCAAAGTAAAGGTCAAACAATGTTGACATCCATTGGATTCTATGACAGGTGACATGTTACCCCATAACATGATACCTAAGGATGACACAAGGTGCAAACTATTTCTTTTTGAAACCCTATTAACTTTTGTACCCTGTACAAACTGACCCCAATGTAATTCCTCAGTTGACCCCTACCTGGCTGGCCTATTGAACATTCAAGTGGCCAGTCGTTTTTTTTTTCTTTCTTTCAAAAGAGTCATGTCTAAGGAGTATTTCTGCCAATTTGGTGCTTGCATCACCACTGTCAATATTCTGTTATCTGCTGCATTAAGAGCCCTGTTATCCATTTTGTGTTCAAGGTTCCTGTTGGGCCTTCATGGCTACCATAACAGCCAAGGAGCATACAAGGTCCCAGTTGTATTTCACCCCAAAAGGCTATCCTCTACTGGACACATTACCCAGGTGTCATGATGCGGACGAGGGGTTTGGATTTTGAGACCCAAATTTCAACAAGCCATCGCTTGTCACAATATCATTTCATGTTTTCACTTATTTTGTGACAGGGATTCATGCTCCATTGCCTTGGTAGTTGCAGGTGGGCCCTCTACTGGCTGAGAAGTAGGGGTATCTTACATGGGCATGTAAGATAATTAATTATAAATATGGTAAATGGACTGCATTTATATAGCACTTTCACACTCAAAGTGCTTGACAGTGATGCTTCACATTCACCCATTCACAGACACACACTGATGTCAGTATGTTGCATTGTAAGATGCTCAACTGCACACAGGGAGCAATTTGGGGATTAAGGATCTTGCCAAAGAGCCCTTAATGATTTTCCAGTCTGACGGAATTTAAATGATCCTCTGCTCAAAAAAGCCCATTAATTTAACCTCTTAACCACTGTTCATAAGTTTGGAAATGGCTGGGCTACTGTCTCAACATGGCTGCCTCCACGAGGGGACCCGCTCCCATGCAGATATTCATTTTAAGTTTGTGAAAACACATCGATTGATTGCTGCAGGTAATTACACACTAATGAACAGATGGCTATGAATGCTATATTCCATATTTGCTCATAAACATCCCTAAATCGTACACACTGTAGCTTTAAGCCTCAAGCTCAGTAATTGAAAACGGAGTAGAACACTGAAGTTTTTTGGCTCATGGCCTAAATTGGCAGATGGCTCACTGAATCTCTCTGTGGAATCATTCCCTCCACTGAGTGTGTGTATCCCTCCTCACAGAAGAATATTCCTCAAAGTGTCCTCTGAAGGATTCAAGTTTACATCAGGATCATTGCTGTAAGTTAAAATCCAGATCATGGTGGCGGTTTTTAGTCTTTTTTTTCTTTTTTTTTTTTAGTTTCTTGACTTTCTTTTCTCCTTCTCTGTGGTCTGCTTCACCTTGTAGGGGCTCATTACCTGCTCTGCCTCTCTGAAACCTTGCTTTTATTCCCTGCTCAAACCACCACTTATAGGAAAGTCATATTTGTTTGGACTCTTGCTCTTCTACCTTGGTAAGGTGCAATTTGTATTTTAGACCTTGAGCATGAAATTTTTGAAAACTGGCAAACATGCCCTTTAAAGGTTAAAACTTGATTTTATGCTTAAAGATAATAAAGTCACTGGTTTGTTTGTGTTTAGAAACCCTTCATGGCACTGAATATGTGTGTGTAAAACCTGGTCTTGTTAGGAGAGACGGCATCCATCCCACTTTGGATGGAGCAGCTCTCATTTCTAGAAATCTGGCCAATTTTCTTAAATCCTCAAAACCATGACTATCCAGGGTTGGGACCAGGAAGCAGAGTTGTAGTCTTCCACACCTCTCTGCAGCTTCTCTCCCCCTGCCATCCCCTCATTACCCCATCCCCGTAGAGACGGTGCCTGCTCCCAGACTACCAACAACCAGCAAAAATCTATTTAAGCATAAAAATTCAAAAAGAAAAAATAATATAGCACCTTCAACTGCACCACAGACTAAAACAGTTAAATGTGGTCTATTAAACATTAGGTCTCTCTCTTCTAAGTCCCTGTTAGTAAATGATATAATAATTGATCAACATATTGATTTATTCTGCCTTACAGAAACCTGGTTACAGCAGGATAATTGTTAGTTTAAATGAGTCAACACCCCCGAGTCACACTAACTGTCAGAATGCTCATAGCACGGGCCGGGGCGGAGGATTAGCAGCAATCTTCCATTCCAGCTTATTAATTAATCAAAAACCCAGACAGAGCTTTAATTCATTTGAAAGCTTGACTCTTAGTCTTGTCCATCCAAATTGGAAGTCCCAAAAATCAGTTTTATTTGTTGTTATCTATCGTCCACCTGGTCGTTACTGTGAGTTTCTCTGTGAATTTTCGGACCTTTTGTCTGACTTAGTGCTTAGCTCAGATAAGATAATTATAGTGGGCGATTTTAACATCCACACAGATGCTGAGAATGACAGCCTCAACACTGCATTTAATCTATTATTAGACTCAATTGGCTTTGCTCAAAATGTAAATGAGTCCACCCACCACTTTAATCATATCTTAGATCTTGTTCTGACTTATGGTATGGAAATTGAAGACTTAACAGTATTCCCTGAAAACTCCCTTCTGTCTGATCATTTCTTAATAACATTTACATTTACTCTGATGGACTACCCAGCAGTGGGGAATAAGTTTCATTACACTAGAAGTCTTTCAGAAAGCGCTGTAACTAGGTTTAAGGATATGATTCCTTCTTTATCTTCTCTAATGCCATATACCAACACAGTGCAGAGCAGCTACCTAAACTCTGTAAGTGAGATAGAGTATCTCGTCAATAGTTTTACATCCTCATTGAAGACAACTTTGGATGCTGTAGCTCCTCTGAAAAAGAGAGCTTTAAATCAGAAGTGTCTGACTCCATGGTATAACTCACAAACTCGCAGCTTAAAGCAGATAACCCGTAAGTTGGAGAGGAAATGGCGTCTCACTAATTTAGAAGATCTTCACTTAGCCTGGAAAAAGAGTCTGTTGCTTTATAAAAAAGCCCTCCGTAAAGCTAGGACATCTTACTACTCATCACTAATTGAAGAAAATAAGAACAACCCCAGGTTTCTTTTCAGCACTGTAGCCAGGCTGACAAAGAGTTAGAGCTCTATTGAGCCGAGTATTCCTTTAACTTTAACTAGTAATGACTTCATGACTTTCTTTGCTAATAAAATTTTATCTATTAGAGAAAAAATTACTCATAACCATCCCAAAGACGTATCGTTATCTTTGGCTGCTTTCAGTGATGCCGGTATTTGGTTAGACTCTTTCTCTCCGATTGTTCTGTCTGAGTTATTTTCATTAGTTACTTCCTCCAAACCATCAACATGTCTATTAGACCCCATTCCTACCAGTCTGCTCAAGGAAGCCCTACCATTAATTAATGGTTTGATCTTAAATATGATCAATCTATCTTTATTAGTTGGCTATGTACCACAGGCTTTTAAGGTGGCAGTAATTAAACCATTACTTAAAAAGCCATCACTTGACCCAGCTATCTTAGCTAATTATAGGCCAATCTCCAACCTTCCTTTTCTCTCAAAAATTCTTGAAAGGGTAGTTGTAAAACAGCTAACTGATCATCTGCAGAGGAATGGTCTATTTGAAGAGTTTCAGTCAGGTTTTAGAATTCATCATAGTACAGAAACAGCATTAGTGAAGGTTACAAATGATCTTCTTATGGCCTCAGACAGTGGACTCATCTCTGTGCTTGTTCTGTTAGACCTCAGTGCTGCTTTTGATACTGTTGACCATAAAATTTTATTACAGAGATTAGAGCATGTCATAGGTATTAAAAGCACTGCGCTGCGGTGGTTTGAATCATATTTATCTAATAGATTACAATTTGTTCATGTAAATGGGGAATCTTCTTCACAGACTAAGGTTAATTATGGAGTTCCACAAGGTTCTGTGCTAGGACCAATTTTATTCACTTTATACGTTTCCCTTAGGCAGTATTATTAGACGGCATTGCTTAAATTTTCATTGTTACGCAGATGATACCCAGCTTTATCTATCCATGAAGCCAGAGGACACACACCAATTAGCTAAACTGCAGGATTGTCTTACAGACATAAAGACATAGATGACCTCTAATTTCCTGCTTTTAAACTCAGATAAAACTAAAGTTATTGTACTTGGCCCCACAAATCTTAGAAACATGGTGTCTAACCAGATCCTTACTCTGGATGGCATTACCCTGACCTCTAGTAATACTGTGAGAAATCGTGGAGTCATTTTTGATCAGGATATGTCATTCAATGCGCATATTAAACAAATATGTAGGACTGCTTTTTTGCATTTGCGCAATATCTCTAAAATTAGAAAGGTCTTGTCTCAGAGTGATGCTGAAAAACTAATTCATGCATTTATTTCCTCTAGGCTGGACTATTGTAAATCATTATTATCAGGTTGTCCTAAAAGTTCCCTGAAAAGCCTTCAGTTAATTCAAAATGCTGCAGCTAGAGTGCTAACAGGGACTAGAAGGAGAGAGCATATCTCACCCATATTGGCCTCTCTTCATTGGCTTCCTGTTAATTCTAGAATAGAATTTAAAATTCTTCTTCTTACTTATAAGGTTTTGAATAATCAGGTCCCATCTTTTCTTAGGGACCTCATAGTACCATATCACCCCAATAGAGCGCTTCGCTCTCAGACTGCAGGCTTACTTGTAGTTCCTAGGGTTTGTAAGAGTAGAATGGGAGGCAGAGCCTTCAGCTTTCAGGCTCCTCTCCTGTGGAACCAGCTCCCAATTCAGATCAGGGAGACAGACACCCTCTCTACTTTTAAGATTAGGCTTAAAACTTTCCTTTTTGCTAAAGCTTATAGTTAGGGCTGGATCAGGCGACCCTGAACCATCCCTTAGTTATGCTGCTATAGACTTAGACTGCTGGGGGGTTCCCATGATGCACTGAGTGTTTCTTTCTCTTTTTGCTCTGTATGCACCACTCTGCATTTAATCATTAGTGATTGATCTCTGCTCCCCTCCACAGCATGTCTTTTTCCTGGTTCTGTCCCTTAGCCCCAACCAGTCCCAGCAGAAGACTGCCCCTCCCTGAGCCTGGTTCTGCTGGAGGTTTCTTCCTGTTAAAAGGGAGTTTTTCCTTCCCACTGTTGCCAAGTGCTTGCTCACACGGAGTCGTTTTGACCGTTGGGGTTTTTCCTTAATTATTGTATGGCCTTGCCTTACAATATAAGGCGCCTTGGGGCAACTGTTTGTTGTGATTTGGCGCTATATAAATAAAATTGATTTGATTTGAATTGATTTGTATGAATATACGATATGCTGAAGAAAATATAAATGCAACACTATTATTTTTGCTCCCGTTTTTCATGAGCTGACCTCAAAGATCTAAAACATTTTCTATATGCACGAAAGACCTATTTCTTGAAATATTGTTCACAAATCTGTCTAAATCTGTGATAGTCAGCACTTCTCCTTTGCTGAGATAATCCATCCCACCTCACAGGTGTGGCATATCAAGATGCTGATTAGAAAGCATGATTGGTGTGCCTTAGGCTGGCCACAATAAAAGGCTACTCTGAAATGTTCAGTTTTATCACACAGCACAATGCCACAGATGTTGCAGGTTTTGAGGAAGTGTGCAATTGACATGCTGACTGCAGGAATGTCCACCAGAGCTGTTGCCCATGAACTGAATGTTCATTTCTCTACCATAAGCCGTCTCCAAAGGCTTTTCAGAGAATTTGGTAGTACAGCCAACCGTCCTTACAACTGAAGACCACGTGTAACCACACCAGCCAAGGACCTCCGCATCCAGCATGTTCACCTCCAAGATCCACCCGGGCAGCTGCTGCAACAATCGGTTTGTAGAACCAAAGAATTTCTGCACAAACTGTGAAAAACCGTCCCAAGGAAGCTCATCTGCATGTTTGTCATCCTCAACGGGGTCTTGACCTGACTGCAGTTTGTCATTGTAACTGAGTGGGCAAATGCTCACATTTGATGATGTCTGGTATATTGGAGAAGTGTTCTCTTCACAGATAGTTTTCACTGTTCAGGGCAGATGGTGTGGAATTGTGTGGGTGAGCGGTTTGCTGATGCCAACATTGTGGATTGAGAGGCCCATGGTGGCGATGAGGTTATGGTATGGGCAGGCATATGTTATGGACAACGAACACAGGTGCATTTTATTGATGGCATTTTGAATGCACAGAGATACTCTGACGAGATCCTGAGGCCCATTGTTGTGTATTCTGTGCATGACCATCACTTCATATTGCAATATGAAAATGCACAGCCCCATGTTGCAAGGATCTGTACACAGTTCCTAGAAGCTGAAAACATCCCAGTTCTTGCATGGCCAGCATACTCACCGGACATGTCACCCATTGAGCATGTTTGGGATGCTCTGGACCGGCGTATACGACAGCGTGTACCAGTTCCTGCCAATATTCAGCAACTTTGCACAGCCATTGAAGAGGAGTGGACCAACATTCCACAGGCCACAATCAACAACCTGATCAACTCTACGTGAAGGAGATGTGTTGCACTGCGTGAGGCAAATGATGGTCACACCAGCTACTGACTGGTTTTCAGACACCCCAGACCCTCCCAATAAAGCAAAACTACAAATTTCAGAGTAGCCTTTTATTATGGCCAGCCTAAGGCACACCTGTGCAATAATCATGGTGTCTAAACAGTATCTTGATATACCACACCTGTGATGTGGGATAGATTATTTAGGCAAAGGAGAAGTGCTCACTAACAAAGATTTAGACAGATTTGTGAATAATATTTGAGAGGAATTGGTCTTGGACTGGACTCCATTTATATAGCACTTTTCCACTTGCATCAGAAGCAAACAAGTGTTGTGTTTATATTTTTGTTCCGTGTGTGTCTATGTGTGTGTGTATCTTTGGTAATGGTTTGAAGAGGGGGAGGAGACAAAGACAACAACAGCGCTCTGTAATTTGAACATATGGCATCAGAACAGAATAATGTGTTTCTGAAACCCCCAAACCCTCTTGAACTGGCGACTCGGGTGCGTTCATGAGTCCAAATATTACAAACAATTTACAGATATAATTCACACCAAAAAGGAGCTGCAACATGCATTGCACCTATGTATGTGTGTGTATGCATGCATAATTAGAACAAATTTTGGCACACGTGCCCCCGAGCAAGCAGCTGGAAGCCTTCAACTTAAACTGAACTCGTGCACGCTCCTGTGTGAAAGCATCGGTGTGGCTCATCCTACTCCTTCCATATTCTCTCAGCCTTTTATCTGCACCTTTATTTAGGCAAAACTTGTGCTGTCAAGAGAAGGTTGTGTGTGTGTGTCTCCCAGCGCGCCTCCAAGCGATTGCATGATGCTGAGATGTGTCTGTCTGTGTTAGTCACAGATGTCTATTCCTCCAGCGTTCCAGCCTCCTCCAGACCTCCTGTGGCTTCTTCCCCACCTCCCTGCCCAGATCGAGGGCAGCGCAGGTGACATAAGGCAGCATGACGAGTGTGTCATATATCCATCAGATGACGGGAAGCTGTGGGAGAGAGACAACCAAGCTAAATTTGGGGAGTTATTGCTCAGAACAGACTGCTCAGAGTCATGAAGAATTTGGTAGCTTTGTTATTTCTGTTGGGGCTTCCTGGAGACTGAGGCATTTCCTTTCATTGTCCTTTCCTTTCACAGCGCTTCACATTTTCCACATTTTTTAATGTTCCAGCCTTGTTCCAAAATTGAGGAAATTCATTCTATCCTCAAAATTCTACACACAATACCCCATAATGAGAATGGGGAAAAGTTGTGGGTTTTTTGCTTGTTTTTTGCAAATTTATTAAAAACAAAGAACTAAGAAACATGTACGTAAGTATTCACACCCTTTGCCATGAAGCTCAAAATTGAGCTCAGGTGCATCCTGTTTCCATTGAGCATCCTTTAGATGTTTCTACAGCTTAATTGGAGTCTACCTGGGATACATTCAGTTGTTTGGAAAGACACACACCTGTCTACATATATGGTCCCACATCTGAGGAAACACAGAACACAGAAACACTTCTGCTGCTTGAAGGTCCCATTGAGCACAGTGGCCTCTATCATCCATAAATGGAAGAAGTTCAGATCTACCAAGACTCTTCCTAGAGCTGGCCACCCATCTAAACTGAAAGATGTGGGAAGAAGGGCCTTCGCCAGGAAGGTGACCAAAAGCCTGATGGTCACTTTGTCAGAGCTCCAGTATTCCCCTGTGGAGAGAGAAGAACCTTCCAGAAGGACAACCATCTCTGCAGCAATTCACCAATCAGGCCTGTATGATAGAGTGGCAAGATGGAAGCCACTCTCAGACCATGAGAAACAAAATTCTCTGGTCTGATGAGACAAATATTGAAGTCTTTGGTGTGAATGCCAGACATCATGTTTGGAGGAAACCAGGCACCATCCCTACAGTGAAGCATGGTGGTGGCAGCATCATGCTGTGGGGATATTTTTCAGCGGCAGGAACTGGGAGACTAGTCAGGATTGAGGGAAAGATGAGTGCAGCAAAGTACAGAGACATTCTGGATGAAAACCTGCTTCAGAGCGCTCTGACCTCAGACTGGGGCGACGGTTCATCTTTCAACAGAACAATGGTCCTAAACACACAGCCAAGATATTAGAGGCCAGACCAGCCTGGCCAGGCCAGCCAGAGCCCAGACCTGAATCTGATTGAACATCTCTGGAGAGATCTGAAAATGTCTGAGCACCGATGCTCCCCATCCAACCTGATGGAGCTTAAGAGGTGCTGCAAAGAGGAACGGGAAAAACTGCCCAAAGATAGGTGCACCAAGCTTGTGGCATCATATTCAAGAAGACTTGAGGCTGTAATTGCTGCTAAAGGTGCATCAACAAAGTATTGAGCAAAGGGTGTGAATACTTATGTGCACATTTCTTAGATCTTTGTTTTTAATAAATTTGCAAAAAAAAAAAACCTTTTTCCCATTGTCATTATGGGGTATTGTGCATAGAATTGTGAGAATAGAATGAATTTCCTCCATTTTGGAACAAGGCTGTAACATAAAAAAAATGTGGAAAAAGTGAAGCGCTGTGAATACTTTCCAGATGTACTGTAAATGTTTTTGTACATTATTTGCTTGCCCGCTAAGGTGGTTGCATTCCTCGCTTTGTCAGAATCTTTTTTATCTGGATGCGTGTTCGTGCGGCGCTGTGCGGCGGCCCTTGTTGTTCGAGTGGGAGTAATGTGGAGGGTAATATCTCCTCTTTGACTTCTGCCCTCTGCAATTCTGAGCTTATCCACCTCGCCGTAGCTCCACGCCACAGGGCCCCAAGCTGTCTGATGTCCGCTCACGCAAACACCCATGCGCTTCACGCGCACACACACACGAGTGTGCGTGTGCATACAGATTCATTGCAATTACAGTCACATGGTGTGAGCTCGCAGCCGCCCACAAATTGAACCAATAAGGTCATTTTGTAGATGAAGAAAACAAACACTTCTATTTCTGTAAGTTGCCGGTTTGAAATGTTGCACCTCACAACCTTCTTTTGTGTGTTTGTCTCTTTTTCCTAGAACTGAGTGGTAATCTGTGTTCCACTACTCATGGTGTCTTTTTCTCTTTCAGTTATCATATAGCTGCAGCTTCTGTACAATCGCAGTTGTTTGTTGTGGTTAAAAATGATCTACTTGCAGTGGCGGCGGCATTGATTTTTAAGAGGGTGCACCTTCACTTCTTCGTAAAGAGGGATTTACTATGGGGCTACATTACTTTTCACTAGGTGTACCTACTAACCTGGCAGCAGAGTGTATATTTAGCCAAATACAGTTATCTATCTATCTATCTATCTATCTATCTATCTATCTATCTATCTATCTATCTATCTATCTATCTATCTATCTATCTATCTATCTATCTATCTATCTATCTATCTATCTATCTATCTATCTATCTATCTATCTATCTATCTATCTATCTATCTATCTATCTATCTATCTATCACACACACAGTAGCACTTGTCATCAGTTGACAAAAATAATCAATGTATTTAAGGATTACGGTGTAAACTGATCAGGTGGCCCTTCAGAATGTGTTGTTATTATTACTCTGTTAGCCTATATATGAACATAGCTAATTTATCTGAACCAGCAACATGCTCCAAAACTCACCATTTAATGAGGCTGCTGAAGTGTTTCAAATTCACCCCGTGATACTAGTTACATATGACTCAAAGCTTTGAGTGCTTCGGTTGCAATGTTTGGTTCAAATTATGTGATATCCCACCTTAATATCTAATGTTATCAAGCAATAACTAGGTGTCGTAGCTTAGTTAGTTCACAGTTGGCTTCTTGTTTTGAATTCAGCCAGCAAAACGTTTTGATTCAAAGTTTGGAAGCACACTTTAAAATTCCAAAGAGTGCTTCGAGCTGATCTTTCCCTTGTTGATCTTTGCTTCAAATTATGTGATATTTCACCTTAATATCTAACGTTATCAACCAATAACTAGCTTAGTTAGTTCACTGTTGGCTTCTTGTTTTGAATTCAGCGGGCAAAACGTTTTGATTCAAAGTTTGGAAGCGCACTTTAAAATTCCAAAGAGTGCTTCGAGCTGATCTTTCCCGTGTTGATCTTTGCTTCAAATTATGTGATATTTCACCTTAATATCTAACGTTATCAACCAATAACTAGCTTAGTTAGTTCACTGTTGCCTTCTTGTTTTGAATTCAGCCAGCAAAACGTTTTGATTCAAAGTTTGGAAGCGCACTTTAAAATTCCAAAGAGTGCTTCGAGCTGATCTTTCCCGTGTTGATCTTTCCTTCAAATTATGTGATATTTCACTTTAATATCTAACATTATCAACCAATAACTAGCTTAGTTAGTTCACAGTTGGCTTCTTGTTTTGTTTTGCTCACTCAAAGCCTGCTCACAGGCGAATGACGCAACCGACAGGCGTGAAAAAACTCACGCATGCGCACGAAGGTTCAAGCTTGGCTGATGCAATCACACGTGATTCAAATCCATATGGTTTTTGAAAAAATAAAAAGGTCCGATACTTTTCTAGCAGACCTCGTAGAGCTGAATCTGGGACACTTTTGAATTGTTAGTATTATTACAACAAAATAGGCCATTTTGCTAAATAATGACTTAGTAAAATTGATATGTTTTGACAACAAAACCCACATTTAAAAAATATTGGATCAAACATGCAAATGCAGTGATAATATATTGAATTTGCACAAATGGCCTGAAACTTAAAACCCAAGGGGTTTTTTTGTTGTTGTTTTTTCCTCGTTTGTTTGATTTAGTTGGCCCATTAGGGCATGGTGGTACAACCAGTTTTTATGAACCGTGGGCCCATCCTTGAAAAGATCCTGTGGAATTATTTAGTGGATCCACATAATGATTTGGATGTAGATCCAGCACATTTTATCAGGTCTTGCAGTAAGAAATGGCAGGACACAATTGCAGGACAAAAAGCACTTAGGGTTAAGATGATTTACTGTGGTCATAAGCTGGGGCCGGTACACAAAAAGGCAGTTCAAAATAGCAACAATACCAAGTTCATGAGGCAAAAAGGCGTAGTTGAATAAACAGGCAGATGGTCAAAAAACAGGCAAGCAGGATGAGAAAACACTAGGAACAAGGCTGGAAGCGAAGGCACAAGGTGCTTCAATCTGGCAGAGGAACCAGGTGAACCAGGTGAGGCTTAAATACACCCAGGTGATGAGCTACAGATGAGAAACAGGTGTGTGAGAAAGAACCAGAATGAGGGCATGGCAAGACAGAGTGAAACGCCCACCACCAAAAACCAAGAGACAAACAAGAGAAAAGAGACAGAGAACCCCAAGCAGGAAAAAAGACAAGCAAGAAAAATCACCACATAGAAAAACAGTTCAAACTACAGTAGATAACAAAAATAACAAACACAAGCCATAAAATCCAAACCCTGACACATTTAAGGACTTTTTTAAAATGATAAATAAGTCAACTAATTAGTTGACTTATTAATTTCATTAATTAATGTTGATTACATTTTGAAGCCTGATAGGAAACGGGACCAGATTGTGAAACATCACCCCATATTGTGAAGATGTTTCACAATAGATCTGCAAAAAGGTGTGTAGCCAGAGAATTTTCCAACAATCCATTTTAGGCATTAATTTTCCAATGAGTGCTCACAAACCTTTCTCATACCTGAAGTTACTGATCTCCAGACAGCGACTGCAGGCCGTTGTTTTCTAAAAGTCAAACAGCATTTTTTTTTCTACAGGAGTACTTGACAACGTTGTTCTACATAACTTTTTCCACATTGCGTTACTGATGTTTGTTTACAAAGAAGTTTGTATGGCTTGGGTACATAATTGAATATATTAACGAAGTAAGTACTGCCTCATTACCAAGAAGCATTTTGATCTTTGTTTAAAGTGTGTTAGCTTTTTAGCCCCATTAGCGGTTTGTTCTTTGGGGTGTGTGCAACACACTAAGGAGACAGCACTTTTAAAAGGTCACTAATGCAGTCGGTTTGCTGAAGGAAAAGAAAAAAAAACACACGTTGGATGTTTGTGTTTTTTCATCTCTCTTTACAGTGAGTTCTCTGGTGATGTGGCGCTACAACATGTGAAGATGCTGTTTCAGAGAAACCGAGAAACATTTACAGCGGCGCATCCTGTCAAGTTCTGCCTGCAGCATTTGAGGGCTGACACGGGCTGCGATCAGACACTTAGGAAGAACAGCAGAGCGAGAGACAACAGATGTCAGAGGAAGGAATGATCTATAAGGGCGAGAAGCATCTGTGAGTCAGTTCTGCGCTGCTGCGGTCACCAGTATGTTACAGTCACATTGATCGAGCGTATGTATGTAAGGCAGTGGAGCGACGGGGTGGAGGTCACGGTGTCACGCGACCCCAGATGATAAGAGCCTTGGCATTTCGGGAGTGACTGTAGAGTACACCTGGCTTGGCAGCTTCGGACCGTGCAGGGACAACCGGGAAAGGCTTCGTCCTCGGCTGGAGCGCAAGCTGACAAAGGGAATCATGGGCGGCGTTGGGAGCAAACAGACCGAGTACGACAGCATTAATGTGCAACCGTGTTACCGTGCAGGATTTGTACTGTGTGTTTGTTTGTTGCATGCTTGCACGGTCGCTGGCTTCCTAACGGCTGTCTGCTCTCTTAACCTTTGTGTGTCAGCTAGAGGGGAAAAAAAAAGAAAGTCGGTGAGAAAAAAGAGAAGGTTGTGTGCAAGAGCTCATGCAAATAAAAAAAAAGTCAAAACGTTTTAATTTCACTGCATATCAAAGTACTGCATCACGACCAGATGCCCATGCAGGCAAGTTGCGTGCATCTTAAAGATCAGCGTTGACTCACTTCTGACTGACTGACATCCACTTGTAACATGTGAGTGATCTCACACCGACTAATCTGACATGTTTGTCACTGAGGAGCAGCACGCTGACATCCAGCCAATCGAGACAAATGTTCCTCTCCAAATCGTTCCAATGTCCCTTCTTTTTTGTACTGCCCCTACCGTTCAGGCAGCAATCTCACCATGAGTTAAAATAACATTATTTGCCTTTTTCAGTAAACTTATACACTACACAAACTCAAGACCAAAAAAAAAAAAAAAAAAAATCTAATCTATATATTAATCGCCAAGTGGCCTGTGGTTACATGTATGCATGTGTGTGCGCGCGTGCGTGTGGCTTCAATCACAGAAAAAACTGGGGAGAGCTGACATTTGCCGTTTGGTTTGTTTATGTATTTTGTATCAAGGATGAACTTGCCAAAATGGAACGTTGATCGGACTAATATTTTTGGAGAAACTACAGATATTAGCTAATAACAGTGAACAATGGACGGTGATAATTACATTCTGGACTCACACACCATTCCAGCAGGGGGCAGCAAATCATATATATATATATTAAAAGCAAAGGGGCCTCTGTGTGTGTGTGTGTGTGTGTGTGTGTGTGTGTGTGTGGCTGACATTTGCCGTTTGGTTTGCTTATGAATTTTGAAACAAGGATGAACTTGCCAAAATGGTACGTTGATCGGACTAATATTTTTCAATTTCAATTTCAATTTATTTTCATTTATATAGCGCCAAATTACAACAGAGTTGCCTCAAGGCGCTTCACACAGGTAAGGTCTAACCTTACCAACCCCCAGAGCAACAGTGGTAAGGAAAAACTCCCTCTGAGGAAGAAACCTCAAGCAGACCAGATGCAAAGGGGTGACCCTCTGCTTGGGCCATGCTACAAACATAAATTACAGAACAATTCACAGAACAATTCACAGACAAATATACAAGAATTGCTGCTGGTGCACAGGACAGGAGGGTCGCCAACACAAATACAACTCCCATCTCTGGATGGAGAGAAAAAACAGAATCAGGCATCAGAAAGACAAAAAAATAGTGTATAATTTGCCAGCATTAATCAACAAGAAAAACAGAAGAAATACTAAGGTGATAGCCAAAAATTCATGTGAATTTTTGGAGAAACTATGGATATTAGCTAACAACAATGAACAATGGACGTTGATAATTACATTGTGGAGTCACACACCATTCCATATCATTATAGAAATGTTGCATAATTTATTTGCACTCTTGAAAAATGTCAGCTACCTATTTTCTAAACACTACCCAATCTAGAGCCCGTGGATCCCCATGGGTAATGCGCTAGTATGTGTAATTTCTCGTAAATAAATACATAAAAATGACAAATATGTGATGCAATCAACTAACATTTAAAACATCAATAAGATATGAAAGCACACGCTTTTCGACAATGCATCTTAAAAGCTACAGTCTGTAGGATTTAGTGCCATCTGCTGGTGTGGTTGCAGTTTGCATTATGCCATTGTTGGTCATGAGGTTGTTTCTCTTCATGTTTTCACTTCTTTGTCAAATTCACCTGGAATTTAGCCTCTCTTATCTCCTCTTGTGATAATCCTTCACAAACAAGAAGGTTCTCAAACTTGTTAACGTGCACTAGCAGCCCGTAGACAGTGTAGAAGGGAGCAACTCCATTGGGTTTTATCTTCTTTTTCTTCCATCTTTCAGCAGTGTGACAAAATGCAAACGATGGAGTATGTCCCTTTTGGGGCTACTGTTTCAACACGGTGGCCTCCATGAAGGGACCCACTCCAACATAAATATGAAGAGCTAATTTTAAACTTATGAAAACATGGCGATTTGTTGCAGATAATTTGTACATGGTTGCAGTGATAGTTATTCAAGCTATAAAACATCTCTAAATCCTACACACTGTAACTTTTAAATATCTTAATATTAATATCATTGTTCACACCACTGAAAAACCTCATTTGTCATTGCAAATCTAAAGTTGGAATTTACTAAAATTGTATTACAAAGGTGTGCACACATTTTTCTTTGTGGCTGCCTCATTGCACACGTATTTGTTGAAGGTTCCCTTAAAGACCACAGTTATAAATAAATACATTATTCAACATGATTTTTAGCATTTTTACTCCTAATTGCACCAATATTTATTTAAAAGAGGATGTCATAACCCATTTATGTTTAAGTTCTCTGCGGTGGGGGCACCACAGAGAGCAGACGGAGAACGCTAGATGGAAAAGAATGTTCTCCACCATCTTAAACTATTTGAGATGCCAGAAGAAGATGGTGTCAACACATATTGATTTCCGAGACAGGTTATTCTTAAATTGGTGGATGAAAGGCAAACTATGTAGAACCACCAACTAGAAATCAGTAATAGAAATGCTAATATAAATAAAGTTTCTGTGAAGGCTCTCAGTTTTCCCAGTGGTTTCCATAGTAGAGAAGCTCGAATCTTTGACTGGACTGGGTTGCTTGACGCGAGGACGTTTTGCTTCAAATCGCAGAAGCATCCTCAGCTAAAATTCTTGCTCTGGTAGTCTGACTTCTGTCTTGACTCTTGTAGAGAAGAATAACAGAAGCCCCAAAAGCTGGAGTTTTAAACCTAACCAGACCCCTCCTACCGAGAGGCAGACTGCTATAGGCTAGTGACTAAACAATTGCTCTAATTAGTACCTATTGTGCTCTAGTTAGCACCCTCTTAATGACAGGGCAGCTGTCCCTCCTAACAATGGGACTGATGCCTCTCCTGATGACTCTTCTGATGATGTGAATGACTCATTACCATGAACAAAAGACAGAAACTGCTTTGACCTGAGTACCCCATTGTAAGGGTAAGGAAAGGAAAGGAAATGATTTGAGAGAGGAGTGAAGGAGGCATTGTATGTGAAACAGCTGAAACCCAGCCTTAACCAGAGAGGGGGTCTGAGACACGCTTTTCCCCCTGTTTACAGTGGGGTACTCAGGTCAAAGCAGTTTCAGTCTTTTGTCAATTAGAGCAATTAGCTGAGGAAGCTTCTGCAATTTGACGCGATTGTCCTCGCGTCAAGCAACCCAGTCCAGTCGAAGATTCAAGCTTCTCTACTATAATATAAATAAAATAAATAAATAAAAACATAATAATAATAGCAATTATAATAACCATTCATATTGTTATTGTTGTTCTTCCCGGTTCAAGTCCCACCCCTGATGCATTTCTCCATGTAATGTGGAGTAGGGCTGCAACAAACGATAATTTGGATCATCATTGACTCTGATGGGGTTTCGACACGATTAATCAGTTAATCGGATTAGCAGGGAATTTTTTAAAAATGTGCCAGGGAAACAATTTTTCTCTCCTTATTTAACAACAGAACATCATTTGAAAACTTGAAATACTTGAAAATCAACAAATCGTCAAATGTCCCTTGGCTGTTGAAATATAAAATAATAAAGAATAAAACAGTTTATAATAAAGAACAAAAATAATTATTTCAAATGACATTGCTTTATCAAAGTGCTGAGTTGCCATAAACCAACATTGAAACATATAAATGTTATAAAATATATGGTGAAAAAAGAGGTATTTTTGTTGCTGCAAATGAGCAATTAGCATAACCAGTGAACCATAAAACCTAAATTAAAAACTGTAGCCTGACTCATTATATGTGCAACATTCTCTGTATAACTTGTAAACTATGTGGTCAATTCACAATGACACATGTGACTCGTCTCTTTCTCTAAAACGGTATTGTAGCATTATTAGTTATTATTACTATTATTATTGTTGCTATTATTATTAATATATAAATAAAAAATATTATAATTTGTAATACATTTGACTCTTTTGCGACAACAAACGCTGAGCCATTAATTATTATACAGAAAACAAATGCACAAACATGCTGAAATGCCAGCAGCTTAATGCTAACTTTAACAATGAAAACGCCACAGACATGCTAACACATTAGCATCAGCGTTAGCTTAAAATGCATCTATCAACTGTTTCAGAAGACCATAACAGGTCAGTTTAACATAAAAAAGGTAAATATTCCTCACAGACATATGCTCTTTAGGGTTTTAGTGGAGAAAAATGAAGATAAAGCAAAATAAAACAAATGAAACCAATGAAGCAGCAGCTTGAAGCACTCCTTCATTGGTTCAAGATTCAAAGCAAAGCTCGGTTGATTATATGGAAGAAACAAAACATTTGTGGTAAAACAAAGTTATTTAGCAACTAATCGATGACTAAATTAGTTGACAACTATTTTAATAATCTATTTTAATCGATTAACTTGATTAGTTGTTTCAGCTCTAATGCGGAGTAGTGTCAGGAAGGGCATCCGGCGTAAAACGTGTGCCAATTCAACATGCAGATCCCCCTCAGATTTTCTGCGGTGACCCCAAGTGCAAACAAGGGAGCAGCCAAAGGACTTACTATTGATTGATTGATTGATTGATTGATTGATTTTCTTTTAAATGTTTGTATGTGTTATTTTGTATTTATTAATTTTATCATGTGAAGCACTTTGTGACCCTGGTCTGTGAAAAGTGCTATATAAATAAAGTTTACTTACTTACTTACTTACTTACTATTGTTGTTATTATTACTAAGTTGTGTAATTCATATAATAAACTAATTAATAATATTATTGTTTTATTATTATTACATATTATACACATATTAATAAATAAATACATAATAATAATGTAAATTTTATCCGTCTTTCTGCCTACTCCTGACCGAGTAAGAAATATAGAATGTTTCTGACACCAGTTACATGTGATGAAAAGGTGAATGATTTCTGACAAATGTGATGGTGTGAAGGGAAACTTCACAAAAAGTGACACTGAATGAAAAAAAGTATCTTGTTTCCAGAGAGATGCACATGATGTTTCTACAACATGCTTTGTTACCTCACCTCTCTCTCTCTCTCTCTCTCTCTCTCTCTCTCTCTCTCTCTCTCTCTCTCTCTCTCTCTCCTCTCTCTCTCTCTCTCTCTCTCTCTCTCTCTCTCTCTCTCTCACTTTGTGTTTTGAAATAAACTCCATGGTGTGCTGCCCTCCTGAATTCTTTAATTAAACTGTCAATGTATAAATGACCACTGTCCAGTAAAGCCCAGTAATGTTTATCTATTGTATTTATAACAGTTTGCTGTCTGTGCACGCTGTGCCCTGTGCATCTTAGCTCTGCTCCGATACACTGCAACTCTCTCTTTAACAGTGCAATAAATATCTTGTCAGCTTCTATCACATATTATTTTATTTGTTAATATACCACTTTATTTTTGGCTTATTGGGAATATTAAACAATAAAAGTCCAAACACATGAAACTGGAAAAAAATAGTTAATATTACATAATTGCTGTGGAAATTCCAATCACCTCTGGTGTATGTATGTACAATGCATCCGGAAAGTATTCACAAGCACTTCACCTTCTACACGTTTTGTTATGTTACAGCTTTATTCCAGAATGGAGTAAATTCATTTTTCCCCTCACAATCCTACTCACAACACCCCATAATAACAACATGACAAAAAGGTTTCTTTGGAATTTTTGCAAATTTATAAAAAAAAAACAAAAAAAAAAACTAGTGCATAGGTATTCACATGTTGATGCACCTTTGGCAGCAATTACAGCCTCAAGTCTTCTTGAATATGATGCCACAATCTTGGTGCACCTATCTTTGGGCAGTTTTGTCAATTCCTCTTTGTAGCATCTCTGAAGCTCCATCAGGTTGGATGGGGAACGTCGGTGCACAGTCATTTTCAGATCTCTCCAGAGATGTTCAATCGGATTCAAGTCTGGGCTCTGGCTGGGCCACTCAAGGACATTCACAGAGTTGTCCTGAAGCCACTCCTTTGATATCTTGACTGTGTGTTTAGGGTCATTGTCCTGCTGAAAGATGAACCGTCGCCCCAGTCTGAGGTCAGAGCGCTCTGAAGCAGGTTTTTATCCAGGATGTCTCTGTACATTGCTGCATTAATCTTTCCCTCAATCCTGACTAGTCTCCCAGTTCCTGCTGCTGGAAAACATCCCCACAGCATGATGCTGCCACCACCATGCTTCACTGTAGGGATGGTGCCTGGTTTCCTCCAAACATGACACCTGGCATTCACTGGAAAGAGTTTAATCTTTGTCTCATCAGGCCAGAGAATTTTGTTTCTCATGGTCTGAGAGTCCTTCAGGTGCCTTTTAGCAAACTCCAGGCAGGCTGCCATTTTGTTTTGTATTTTTAATAAATTTGAAAAAAAAAAGTAAAAAAAAAGAAGTTTTTTTTCACATTGTCATTATGGGGTATTGTGTGTAGAATTTTGAGAGAAAAATGAATTTCATCCATTTTGGAGTAAGGCTGTAATGTAACAAAATGTGGAAAAAGCGAAGCGCTGTCAATACTTTCAGGGTGCACTGTATATTTAGAGAAGACTGGATTCGGAGTTTTCTCACAAACAGATATAGAAAAAGAATTCAGGCACTTTTTTTGCAGATTTTACAGATTGCTTAAGGGTAGAGAGGCGGGTAGCAAATGAATGACTGCTATTTGGCAAGATAATTCTGTCGAGCAGCCAAAATTTGAATATGCATTTTGCTTTGCCAGAGCTTGTGTCAGGACTGCTGCTGCATTTTCATATCATACCTTCGAATCTTTTTGGAGCTCTCAGTAACTGCAATGCCACTGCTTCTGTGCTTTACCGCCAGTTGTTTTGTGTATCTTCACGTCAAAATATGGTGCATATGTCCAAAAAGTTCTTTTGAACATTGAAACACACACCACTATATATATATATATATATATATATATATATATATATATATATATATATATATATATATATATATATATATATATATATATATATATATAAAGTTATAATATAATAAACACCACTGACAGCTCTGCTGGCTTTTAGTTTTTAAGACCAAACAAAATGACATCACTGCATCCCTGGATTCAAAGTAATGGATGGCAGTGTTTGATCATGTTTCTGTAAACAGCAGCTGTACAGCATAATCTCACCGTTATTCTCATTGTGCTACTCAGTTCACAAACTGAACTTGGTTTGTGAATTTGATGGCAGTGCTGTATATGTGCTGGATTAAATCCCCAGCAAGTTTTCCAAAGCATCTGACCGGATTTTGCACAAGAAAACACATAACCGCAGGCGGGCGAGTCCATTTTCCACCAATGGCTCAACATTATGTCTTAAAAAAGTGAGTCTTTCATGTAGCATTAAATGATGGTGAAACCACCTCTTTTCCTCTAATGTGCAGTTTATGAATGGGCACCAGAAGGACATGGGTAAAATCCTGCAGAGTGAGGTTTCTTTTAAGAGCACAGCAGTGTCACATCCCATTCCCGCTGCTCTAAGGAATGTCCAGTCTTTGACACTTGTCCAGTCCGAACTCTCTCAAGTTCCCGTCTCCAGCTTCACGCCGGCTAATCTCTCCTGACACCTCAAGCCGCCCCGACAGGGAATCACTCTACCCTGAAAACAATCCCACTTCATCCCTCTCCACCACAGACTCCTTCCATCCCTTGTCATCCTCCCTCTCTCTCCACCTACTCTTTCCCTATTACTTTTCTCTGTAGACCATTCTGTCTCCATCTGTCTTTGTCAAACCATATTCCGCTCCTTTTCTATTTCACTCGGTCATCCCTCCCCCTGTCTTCTCTGCTTCTTCTTCACTTCCTTGCTGAGTGTATCTTACCTCTGTTGATGAGAAGGCAGCACAGTGGCGTCTTGGTCTGCGATGTTACCTCATAGCAAGAAGGTTCCGGGGTGAATCTAAGCTGATCTTTTGTCTGGAGGTTCCATGTTCTCTACATGTTTGTGGTTTGCTCCGGGTGCTCTGGATTCTTCTCAATTCCCAACAGCATGCAAGTTAGGTGAAATGGTGACTAAATCGACCGTAGGTGTCTCTATGTTTTGACCCTGTGATAGATTGGCCACCTGTCCCGGGTGTAACCCACCTCTCATCCAATGGCTGATGGGATAGAATCCAGCCCCCCTATGACCCTTAACTTCACCTTTTTCTTTTACTTTATCGTGGTCTTGAATGTGACCACTTAATTTCCTTTTTTTCCATCCACATTGTTTTGCTATGTGGTATGAAAGATGCTACAGAAATAAAGCTTGATTTATTGAAGGATGATGACTGAATAGATGGATTGACTGACTGACTGACTGACTGACTGACTGACTGACGGACTGACTGATAAATGGATTTGAATAAATGTGTTTGGTAAATAAACGGTAAATAGACTGCATTTTTATAGCACTTTTCCATCTGCATCAGATGCTCAAAGTGCTTTAAAATGATGCCTCACATTCACCCATTCACACAAACACACTCACACCCCGATGTCAGGCTGCTGCCATACAAGATGCTCACTACACACCGGGAGCAACTCAGAGATTACGGACCTTGCCCAAGGGTGATTTTCCAATCAGGCTGGGGTTTGAACCAAGGATCCTCTGGTCTCAAGCCCAACGCTTAACCACTAGACCATCACCTTCCAAATTAATAAATAATTGAATGAATGAATGTTGATGGAAAAAAAGGATATTTTGATTCCTAACTGAGGATTTGCCTCCGTTTCCTTAAAGGTGTCATTGGGATTCACACATATTTGACTCTGTATTTAGGTGTTGTTGAAGTTGGATGATCTGGATCTCTGAGTACACAGAGAGGAGCGCTCCACAATTACTTTCCGATGGGATGGGAGCACCAATATAGAAATCTTTCCGTAAATGCATATCACCCAAATGTGTTTTTGTTAGGATTTGACTTACGGCAGAAAATTTCTAAGTAAGTTACTTCATTTGCAGATGGGTCCATTGGTAATATATTGTTTAAACACATTCCAAATCACGTTGTTTGCACTGTAGTTAGCTCATCTCACACTTCCTTAATTATCTTAGCACGGATACAATAATCCCCGTGAGGCATGTCGCTCGAAAAAAATCCCATTTATTATTTAAATGTATTCAACAATTCCAAAAGATAAGATAGACAAACATTTCATAGATTTCATTTACAAGCTGTTTGTTCTTCTCATCATATCTATATAGAGGCGCCCCGCCCGACAGAGCACAATCTCAATGGCTGCAGAGTAAAGTATCTGTCATTGGCTGACGCTCAGAATTACTCTGAAAAGAACAATGTACGGTAGCTATGGCACGGCACATGCTAGAATGCGGACACTCACCAGTATGCACAAATACATTCGTCCTTGTGCGCACACACTCAAGCGCAGACTCACAAACGTGCAGTCATAATAGGCCGAGTCACTCACCCAATCAGTTTCATTCTCAAGCGAGCTGTCAGGCCGCCATGTTGAGTAAATATTACCATAATGCCTGTATGTCAGTGAATATGCAGCTAATAAAAGGATGACATGAAGCTCAGAGGCACTGAAACAGAAAAGTTGCCCACTCGCTGATACTGTGCCTTAACGCCCCCTCTAACTCCTCGCCATCTCGCTCACTTCTGTCTTCCTAGCTTTGTCTGTCAGACCTGCTCTTTCTCGACTGTCTGCTTTAGAAACTACAGGCCATATTCTCAAATCAACCTAAAAGGACCTCCTATTTTAATATATTTTCCGTGTGACATTCCCAAGTGTAAATCCGTTGTCACAGACCGAACGGTCCCCCTAAAAATGGGTGATGACGCGGGGTCACGGATTATCACCTCGTTTCTGCTTCTAACTGCACTCCAGTCATCGTCTATCTCTGAAGATATCTGAAGTTTTTGAACACCAGCCATTTCCACATAAATGCAGCATTATTTCATCATAAAAGGCGGTGGAAGCGTTCAGAGTGTCGCGGCTAAACGAGCTGCTAGCTCATGCATTTACTGCGCGTCTGACATTTCAAAGCATCTCTTTTCTGCTTAAAACGGCCTCATTTCTGCTTAAAATTGACCTTGGAATGATTTAAGAGGTTTTACCTTTATCATCTGATGATTAATAATCCCATTAATCCGTTTGATTGCTTTGGGTGAAGAGACTCCATCTCAGATGTGCTGCTGTGGTCCGAAATGACGCATGCGCAGATGCAAAACGCGGAACGATTTTTAGGAGCGGACTGTTCGGCCTGCAACACCGACTTCACACGGGACAACTAATCAGCCTAATATTTATACTACAGTACACTCCCATTTTCCTCAAGGTACCCAAGGCAGATACCATACGAATCCACATTTCGATTTTGTGCAAGTTCAATGCTGGATCCTCTTCTTGATGCAACTTCAGAAGTACAAGGACAAGGGGGCACCATGAGTGATTCTGAACAGGTGACCTTCCTTTTCAAAAGGAAGCGAGCTAGTAATTTTTTTTAATCACAGTGCTACAAAACACAATATTTAGGGAGTTATTCATAACCACTGTCACTAATATGGTTACCGAGGGTATAGGCATGGTCAGGGCCTTAATGGTGCATTCACACTCTGACGATTAGCCCAGTGTTTACCGAAGGAGAGTGAAAAGTTGATTAATGTCAAATAAAGCTGAGGTCTGCCAGACGCCGTAGGAGATACTATGCTGATGTCAGTCAGGCAACACTGATGTTCGCCGTGTTCCTGGAAAAATTTTCAACATGCTTAGAATCTTTGATGTTTATGTTAAAATGCCAGTGAGGGTTGAGCTCTACTACCGTCAAGTCACCTCCACTTGGACGTCATTATCTCTCTGTTCACATCTACCATCCAACATCAGAGGTTTGACTGAATGCACCACCTCCTCTGGATCCCTCGGGTATGAAGAAATATGACGAAATACGAAGGAATACTCGTATGTAGAACCTGTCTCGACAACACTCCAGTAGCAAGTGACGCAATTGCAAAGTTCCGCTGAGTTTATATAGGCTACGTCACGTGACATCTCAAACGTTGAGTCAACGATCAGCTCCGCCAGGCTATGCAACTGCTCCACAGAGTGTACTACCATTGCCCCCTCCTTCCAAGCTACGTCCTATAGTAATTCAGTGGCCCGTCGCCAGATATCACCCTCCACTGAGCTACGTCGACTTGCATTAAAGACAGGAGATTTGGACTCCTGGAGTGAGCCTTCAGTGTTTCATAGAGATTTTTGAGAATCTGTTATGTCAGCCAACATCCGCCACTTCACGTCAATGTGTGAATGGGCCCTGACTCATCTATAACACTTTGAGATGACTTATGTTGGGTTGTTAAACAACATAAATTAATTTTAATTAAAAGGTGCAGGCACAAAAATATACTTAATCCCTTCTTTGGCTTTATCCCATATTTGTGTTTGGTCAAACAGGTCAATGTGCACCAGAGTGGAGCAGGTTAGAAATGAAAGAAACTTGATATACTGTCTCAAAAAATAATTGAACCCACTAACCCCTTGATTATTAGACATGGCTGTAATAATCTGTAATTTCCGCATTAAAGGTGTAATTTCCGCATTAATATCTACGAGGGCTGTCCGTAAAGTAACGGTCCTTTTTATTTTTTTCAAAAACTATATGGATTTCATTCATATGTTTTTACGTCAGACATGCTTGAACCCTCGTGCGCATACGTGAGTTTTTCCACGCCTGTCGGTGACGTCATTCGCCTGTGAGCACTCCTTGTGGGAGGAGTCGTCCAGCCCCTCGTCGGAATTCCTTTGTCTGAGAAGTTGCTGAGAGACTGGCGCTTTGTTTGATCAAAATTTTTTCTAAACCTGTGAGACACATCGAAGTGGACACGGTTCGAAAAATTAAACTGGTCTTCAGTGAAAATTTTAACAGCTGATGAGAGATTTTGAGGTGATTCTGTCGCTTTAAGGACTTTTCATGGTGCGAGACGTCGCTCAGCGCTCTCAGGCGGCATCATCAGCCTGTTTCAAGCTTAAAACCTCCACATTTCAGGCTTTATTGATCCAGGACGTTGTGAGAGAACAGAGAAGTTTCAGAAGAAGTCGGTTTCAGCATTTTATCCGGATATTCCACTGTTAAAGGAGATTTTTTTAATGAAAGACGTGCGGGCGGATTGCAGCGTCGGCTCGGAGCCGCCGCGACGCTCCGCCACAGGAAAAACACCTCTGTTGGAAGCCTTGAGGACAAGTTGGAACATCTCCAGCTGATAAACAATTTCTCATATACTCACTCCACTGAAAGCCATCAAAAGCCGCCTGGATTTTACAAATGGTTATCAACACGGAGGTGTTTTTCCTGTGCCGCCGCGCCGCGTCGGCTGCGTCCCGACGCGCGGACCCGTCCGCACGTCTTTCATTAAAAAAATGTCCTTTAACAGTGGAATATCCGGATAAAATGCTGAAACCGACTTCTTCTGAAACTTCTCTGTTCTCTCACGACGTCCTGGATCAATAGAGCCTGAAATGTGGAGGTTTTAAGCTTGAAACAGGCTGATGACGGCGCCTGAGAGCGCTGAGCGACGTCTCGCACCGTGAAAAGTCCTTAAAGCGACAGAATCACCTCAAAATCTCTCATCAGCTGTTAAAATTTTCACTGAAAACCAGCTTAATTTTTTGAACCATGTCCACTTCGATGTGTCTCACAGGTTTAGAAAAAATTTTGATCAAACAAAGTGCCAGTCTCTCAGCAACTTCTCAGACAAAGGAATTCCGACAAGGGGCTGGACGACTCCTCCCACAAGGAGTGCTCACAGGCGAATGACGTCACCGACAGGCGTGGAAAAACTCACGCATGCGCACGAGGGTTCAAGCATGTCTGACGTAAAAACATATGAATGAAATCCATATAGTTTTTGAAAAAAATAAAAAGGACCTATACTTTACGGACAGCCCTCATACTCACAAACTTGTTTTGCTTGTTATGTGATTTTGACACTATTTGATACTTTTTATGTCAGAACCAACTGGAACACCAGTGTAGCTCATTACTGATCATTGATCTGTTTTATTCTTTTACTTCTGTTTTTAATTATGTACTTGAATTTTTTAAATTTTTATTTATTTATTTAAATGTTTATGTTGAACTGTTGTGTGTGAGGTGCCTTGAGACGGCTTTTGTTGTGATTTGGTGCTTTGCAAGCTGATTATATTGAAATGGAATTAAATTGAATTGAAATTGTTATTTTACAAATACAAAATGAGGTACCAGAGATTTAGGAAGGCTTCCATTAACAAGTCAGGCATTGGCTTTGATTTATATATAAAATCAGAGATAAATTTGAAGTTACTGAGCTCTATCTATCTATCTATCTATCTATCTATCTATCTATCTATCTATCTATCTATCTATCTATCTATCATCACTGGGCAGCTAGCTAGCTAGTTATAGCTTGCTCGATTGTAATCAAGCTAGCAACCTAGATTAGCAGTCATGGCTAGCTAGGAGGGGGGCATCAATAAACCATGAAAAACAAACAAAAAACCTCAACAACTCAATATCTTACATGGACTCTACCATGACTTGTGGTCAGGTTTAGATGTTTGTATTTAATGTGATTAAGCAAAATGTGATGTAAAAACGTCAGGAAGAATGTTTATGATGGGGAAACTATAGATCAGGGGTGGGCAATCATGGGCCATGAAGGGTCGACGCACTGCAGGTTTTCCTTGCTACCAATCACCTCAGCAGGTGATTTCATTAATGTTCAGGTGTCTCAGCAGGTGATTTCATTGAGAACCAGGTATTTATGTTCAAGGGAGAGGCTCATCAGCAACCCACCTGCTGAGGTGATTGGTTGCAAAGAAAACCTGCTGTGTCTCGGCCCTTGTTGCCCACCCCTGCTATAGATGATCAAGCAATTTGGTGATCATTTCAAGTAAGATTATTCCATCTTTTTCATTTTGTGTGTTTTGTTCAGCACGTACAGTAGTGTTTGGAATATAGTAGTGCTATGTGACTAAAAAGATTAATCCAGGTTTTGAGTATATGTCTTATTGTTACATGCGAAACAAGGCACCAGTAGATTCAGTAGATTCTCACAAATCCAACAAGACCAAGTATTCATGATATGCACACTCTTAAGGCTATGAAATTGGGCCATTAATAAAAAAAAAAGTAGAAAAGGGGGTGTTCACAATAATAGTAGTATCTGCTATTGACGCTACAAACTCAAAAATATTATGTTAGCAATCCTGTGAATCAGTAAACTAGTATTTATTTGTATAACCACAGTTTTTCATGGTTTCTTCACATCTGCAAGGCATTAATTTTGTTGGTTTGGAACCAAGATTTTGCTCATTTACTAGTGTGCTTGGGGTCATTGTCTTGTTGAAACACCCATTTCAAAGGCATGTCCTCTTCAGCATAAGGGAACATGACCTCTTCAGGTATTTTGACATATCTAAACTGATCCATGATACCTGGTATGCGATATATAGGCTCAACACCATAGTAGGAGAAACATGCCCATATCATGATGCTTGCACCACCATGCTTCACTGTCTTCACTGTGAACTGTGGCTTGAATTCAGAGTTTGTGGGTTGTCTCACAAACTGTCTGCGGCCCTTGGACCCAAAAAGAACAATTTTACTCTCATCAGTCCACAAAATATTCCTCCATTTCTCTTTAGGCCAGTTTATGTGTTCTTTCGCAAATTGTAACCTCTTCTGCACGCCTTTTATTTAATAGAGGGACTTTGCGGGGGATTCTTGCAAATAAATCAGCTTCACACAGGCGTCTTCTAACTGTCACAGCACTTACAGTTAACTCCAGATTGTCTTTGATCATCCTGGAGCTGATCAATGGGTGAGCCTTTGCCATTCTGGTTATTCTTCTATCCATTTTGATGGTTGTTTTCCGTTTTCTTCCACGCATCTCTGTTTTGTTTTGTTTTTTGTCCATTTTAAAGCATTGGAGATCATTGTAGATGAACAGCCTATAATTTTTTGCACCTGCATATAAGTTTTCCCCTCTCCAATCAACTTTTTAATCAAACTACGCTGTTCTTCTGAACAATGTCTTGAACATCCCATTTTCCTCAGGCTTTCAAAGAGAAAAGCATGTTCAACAGGTGCTGGCTTCATCCTTAAATAGGGGACACCTGATTCACACCTGTTTGTTCCACAAAACTGACGAACTCACTGACTGAATGCCACACTACTATTATTGTGAACACCCCCTTTTCTACTTTTTTTTTTTTTTTTTACTAATAGCCCAATTTCATAGCATTAAGAGTGTGCATATCATGGATGCTTGGTCTTGTTGGATTTGTGAGACTCTACTGAATCTACTGGTACCTTGTTTCCCATGTAACAATAAGAAATATACTCAAAACCTGGATTAATCTTTTTAGTCACATAGCACTACTATTATTCAGAAAACTACTGTACATGAGGAATCATGGTCCATTGTGTTGTGCTTTGCAACGAACTACCAGTGAGATGTGCCATTCCTAGCTAACTAGCTCTTTAGCTAGCTTGGTCTTTAAAAATGTCATCACAGAAATAGTCTCAACCCTGTCCTTCTTCTTTGCACTTTTTCTGTAAAAGCTGTTCTCAGCCTTATCGAACGATTTTAGAAGAGACACGAAAAACAAAACCTTGAGGTCCATTTAGCGGTGAGACAATAAGCTTTGTGAAGATGGCCCGTTTTTTTCATGTTAGCACAGTAAAAAAAGAAGTAGGTGCTCTTCTCAAGAGGTTCTCATTACGTGAAGCTTTTTCTTCATCGTCATATTAGCTGGCTGTGCCAGGCTGAGCATCTACATCAAGCTGGAACATCTGAGACAACTTAGACTTTTAAACCGTACAGCAGCAGGACATTTTCATGTCCGTGAAAATGGAGTGGACTGTGAGAAACATCAAGAAGAGATGTTACCTTCTTCGAATACATTGAGGTACAGTGCAGAATGTATTGTTCTGGGTTTTACAATATTCTCCACATGACTTATAAATATTTACCTTCAGTGATGATGAAGAATCACTGCCATGAACTGACTGACAGTCTGTCTTTCTCGGCTGTTTGGTCTCTGAGATGCGTCACAAATAACACTTCTCAAACAGGATATCTTCACACGGGACAAATATATTCTTTTCTTAAAATATCATTTGTGTAGAATATTATGCATGTCTCAAAAATAAAAGCACAATCTAAGTAGATTTTGCACAGAACAACACTATGGATTTCAGTCAGGCAAGTCCAGAGATGTCACGGCTGTCCGTCGCCACTGTGGAGAGAAGAGGTGAGATCATCTGTTTTTGCAGGGTTTCCAATTTTGCTGTTGATATTTCTGAAGAGGAGAGACGCTGAAAGCGAGAAGCTTCTGACAAGTTGGCAACATGGCGAAGAGTGCAGAAAACCAGCCCGTCTCCACCCCGTGTCCCACTCCTCCCACGAATTCCCGCGTCTTCAGACGCTTTGCATCCAGCCTCATCCGTACGGCCGAGACGTGTGGCAGATGGATACAAAGCAGAGGTGTCCGTAATCATGGAAAGAATTGGGAAAACTAGATACATTCCGGCTTTAACACACACACACAGACCCACCCCCTTTATAGTACAAGTCTTTCTCTCAGTGTCTTTCTGTCTCTCAGCACGTGTTCTCAATCTGCGTATAGGATGAAGCCAGAGAACGTGCTGTACTTGTTGTTGTTGCCTCCGTGGGCTTTGCCCCCGTCCAACTTGATGTACACCTCGTCTCCCGCATCCAGATGAAGGATGACGCTGTTGGAAGCATAGTCGTAGTTCTGATCGGCATCTTGAGCAATGGCGCTGGCACGAACCTGGAAGGGCAGATACAAGCAAACAGGAAAGAGAACGGGTAGGCTTGTTAGATACAGTCCGTACCAGAACATTTAGTTGGAATCAATTATCAGGCTTGGAAATGACCAGAACCTGCTATAGTAAGTGAAGAAGGACATTCATAGACTTTCAAAACAGGAAGATTGGTGTTTGCAGGACTGTACGTCTTATTATCATATACCTATAAATGATTCGCCAATATGATTGCATAAAACACTAAAGAATAAATAGCAATACACCCTTTTTGCGGACAGGTAATATTTTTCATACCACCTGAGTAAAACCCACAAAATCAATGTCGCCTTGCTAATCAGCCAAGTCGGACAGTGGAGCGGCGCCACGACTAAGAGGCGCGGTCAGAGGAACTGTGAAATACTGGTGAGTCACTATTAATAATTTCTTACGTGTCCAACCTCGTAGGTTGATCATTAAAATTAAATTTGTTAGTTCTAAAAGCCATCATAATTATTTATAGGAAAACGTTCTATTTTTTTTTTTCTACTAAGGTTTGAACTTTGAGTGTTTACACAGGAGAGAAAAGTGAGAAAATGTTAATGCCTGTTTGAGAAAAGTGTATAAAGTGTGTAGTGAGGGGTTTTACAGCCTTAAAACATCTATAATAACTGTAAAAAATAATGCTGACTACTTCGCGGATTTCGCCTATCGCGGGTTATTTTTAGAACGTAACTCCCGTGATAAATGAGGGACCACTGTATATGATAAAATCATTATCAAGTTGTTCACCAATGAATATGGCTTTTAACACCCTTCAGAAAACCATACAACATTTATCATTTATATGTATATGATAAAATTGTTATCAAGTTGTTCACCACATGAATATGGCTTTTTACACCGTTCAGAAAACCATACATTTATCATTTATATGTATATGATAAAATCGTTATCAAGTTGTTCACCAATGAATATGGCTTTTTACACCCTTCAGAAAACCATACAACATTTATCATTTATATGTACGAGGTCTGTGAGAAAAGTATCGGACCTTTTTATTTTTTTCGAAAACTATATGGATTTGAATCACGTGCGATTCCGTTGGAAGCCTTAAGGACAAGTTGGAACATATCCAGCTGTTAAACAATTTCTCAGATACTCACTCTACTGAAAGCCATCAAAAGCCGCCTGGTTTTTTACAAATGGTTATCAACACGGAGGTGTTTTTCCTGTGGCGGCGCACCACGCCAGCTGCCTGCCGACGCGCCAATCCGTCTGCACGTCTTTCATTACAAAATCTCCTTTAACAGTGGAATGTCCGGATAAACTGCTGATCCCGAGTTCTTCTGAAACTTCTCTGTTCTCTCACGATGTCCTGGGTCAACAAAGGCTTAAATTTGGAGGTTTTCAGCTCGAAACAGGCTGACGACGGAGCGCTGCGTGACGTCCCGCTCCGTGGGAAGTCCTTAAAGCGACAGTAAGACTCCATAATCTCTCATCAGTTGTTAAAATTTTCACCGAAAACCAGATGCATTTCTCTAATGATGTCCACTTCGATCTGCCTCACAGGTTCTGAAAAAAGTTTGATAAAGCAAAGCGCCAGTCTCTCAGGAAGAAGTCAGACAAAGGAATTCCACCGAGAGGGCTGGACCAGTGCTCACTCAAAGCCTGCCCACAGGCGAATGACATAACCGACAGGCGTGACAGAACTCACAAATGCGCACGAGGGTTCAAGGTTGGCTGATGTAATCGCCCGTGATTCAAATCCATATAGTTTTTGAAAAAAATAACAAGGTACGTTATTTTTCTCACAGACCTCGTATATGATAAAATCGTTATCAAGTTGTTCACCAATGAATATGGCTTTTTACACCCTTCAGAAAACCATACCCCCCTGAGGCCGAAACTTGATGACTGATAATATTTAAGTATTTCCAACTAAATAACACAGAAAGTCTTGTCCTGGATCTGAAAATAGAGGGACTGTGTATAAAAATGGCTGTAATTCCAAAATGGTTAATTTGAAATTTTTTTAAACTCAAACAAAGTTGAACATCTACACTACAAGTACATCTTGTTTCATTTCAGCGCCACTGATACAGAGGTAAGAATACGAAAAAAAAGCTGTCTCTGTCCAATTACTTATGGACCTGACCATACTGGCTCACTGTAGAAGGTACCAAGCCAAAGCATAACTGTTGGTAAATGCATTGTTTCATGTGAAACTGAAAGAAAAAATGCTTAAAAAATGCAACGTTGACTAAAGGAGGAAAAACTATCTATATTTGATATCCTGCTATGTGCCTTGATCTCATCAAATGAAATTATATGGAATGAAAGATATGTTATTAAAATTTCTAAAATGTTTTAGAGGAACCCTGTTTTCAAAAATACATTAACAAAATAAAATGCCCCAGTTTTGTTTTATTTTGTTGCAAAGTTCTTTCCTTGAACCGAATAAACTTGAACTTGAAAAATTTAATTAACGATGCAACAAATGCATATTGTCTCATTTGAAATAGTGACAAACAAACTCTATTGTAATTTTAAATCATTTCTATTAGACTGTTAAATCAGCACTAGTCAAGTAGTATTACAGACTAGTGGAGACTAGTAGAGTAGAGATCCACTATGATAGGGCTATCACTTTTGAATGAGACCATATACACTTGCCCCAGTGTTGATTTAACACTGCAAAATTTTGTGTTAGACTGAACCACACAATAATTTAATATCTTGACTCATGACCCAAGTAATCCTGGTGACAAACAAACAAACAAACAAACAGGCAGACTGGCAATGCTCAAAACATTACTTATTTTCTAGGGGTAGTTATTAAATATTAAAATATGCTGAAACTCAGAGTTTCTCAATCCTGGGGCCTCATGTACAAAGACTTGCGTAGATTTCTTACTGAAACATGGCATACACCAAAACCCAAAAACTAGCATAAGCACAAAAATATCTAGATGTATCAAAGTGTGCGTACGATGGATCCAAGCACTTTCAGTATGTACATCCCACTAAATGTGGAATTAAGCACACAGCCCAAACTCTGTTGTGCCACACCCCTATGAAAATATGCAAACCTATGTAAATAGGCCCTGGAGCTGGGATTCCCCATGCCGTCATATCAGACAACATGAACACAGAAAAGAATTTAATACTGAGTGGGATCTACAGATGATTGGAAATTACGTCGAGACACGCAGGGGTAACTTATTTGGTACCCTGTTAAATGGAATAATCATGAAACTGGAAAAATGTTTGTGGGAGCGTGTGCGTTTGAGGCCATAAACACGGTCGGCTCAGAATAGCGCATGCACACTGAAGTAAAAAATGCTGACAGTGTGTGACAGTCACAACTTTACACGCGTGTTTATTGAAAAATACTGAACATAGGGAGACAATCGAGGGCTTGCTAAGAAGCGCTGCTGCTGCAGTCTTACCATCAAGAAAAAGATAACACATTGATAACAATAAAAAACAACATATTTGAATGTGCACTGGTTGGCCTTGGTAACTGAAATCTGCTAATAAGCCAATGGGCTTCATTTGCAAGAAAATCCTTGCATTCACTGAATACACACTGAAGCCGGATTGCACCATTTGCAAGGTCCTCTAACAACACTAACGCCGCCATTGTTAGTGCCATTTTATGCATCGCTTTGCGCATGCTTTTATATCCAACCGTTTGTTTTGTTTGAGGAAGCTGTCATCTTTTAATATTGACAAAACCATCATGGCACTGTTTTATCGGTCTTTAATTGAATCTATTTTCTCTTGTTCTTTCGTGTCATGGTATGGTGCTTTGTCAGTGAAGGAAAGGAACAAACTAATGCAGATTGTGAAGTGGTCAGGGAAGCTGAATGGAGAGCCACAGCTTAGCCCCAAGTTGTTGTATATTAGGCATCTAAATAGGATCACGAAATCGATTCTACATGACCATTCACACCCTCTCTATGGGGAATTTCAGCTTCTCCCCTCTGGTCGGAGGTTTGCAATCCCAAAGTGCAGAACAAAGCGCTACAGGAACAGCTTTATTCCAGCTGCTATTATTCAGATAAATAAATTATAGGAGGAAAATTTGCACTAATTTAGGTCGTTTCTAAGCTGTGGTTTGATGTGGCTTTGAGCACTTTTATGAAGGTGTTGGGTCTTTAAGTATGTTAGTGTTGTCATTATATGTTCTAAGTTGAATGCTTTCTGTGATTGCAACACAAATCTACCTACGGGTATTAATAAAGTAACCTGAACCTGAACCATATAATTGCAAACACGTGGGTGTGTTAATTGTGCATAAGTGTGTCTCTGATGTGCACGTCACTCTGATGGCTTCATGTTTTCACACTATTAACAGTTTCCAAGCATCACCTCTATGTGTCGCCAGTGGAACAATAGCTGTAGAAATGTCGTACGCCAGCCAGGATTTTCACGTGACCCATTGCACATTTCTACAGTCATTTCACTTTTGATACATCTGAACATTTTTGCGCATACGCACGCTTTGTACATGAGGCCTCTGGTCCATATCCATATTTTGAACAGCTAAACCAGGTGTGTGCTGCCCGGCTTGGTTGTACAAACATTCGAGGACATTGGCAGAAGCAATGGGAAATATGCAAGTCAGGGATGCTTAAGGATCAGAAGAGAAAACCACCATACCTCAGTGATTTAACCTTCAAGCGACCAAACTAGTTTCGCGACTAAAATGATCGAGTGGGGTTATTTATGAACCCAATGACTTTATATTGGAACACTTCTATAAAAATGGTTGTTTTAAGGTTCTTCATATTTAATACAGTCATAAATAATACAGTCTGTTTACAAATCTAAAATTATCACTAAGCATTAAGCACCTTAATCATTTATTAAGCACTTTTTTTTTTTGTATCTCTAAAAAGGTCTTGTCATGAAGCTGTTCGATGTTTTTTTTAAACCTGCTGTTGTGTTGTTTTCTGTGTGTGTGTGTGTATAGCTGTTTGGAAAGTGCCATCAGAATTTCATTACAGAAATGCAATGACAATAAACACCTATTCTATTCTATTCTATTCTATTCTATTCTATTCTATTCTGTTTATTTCACTCTAATACATTTGTCCATCATTCTTTTTATCCTCACTGTGGGCATCAGGAATCAGTCTCAGTGCTTGTGCAGCTGTAAATCTTGCTATTCTAGGTCTGTTGGCCATGCTTTCCTGCAAAACAGTAAAATATAATGATTAGAGTTGGCAAATTACAATATCATCTGAAGCTATAATGTCAAAAATCTCATAGATCTTCCTGGGGGGGTCATAAGTGACCCTGCACAAGTTTAGATTATACCTGCCACACTTCTTATATGAAGAAATACAGGTCAAATAGAACTTTTTCTGATTAAAATGAGAAAAATGGTGCAGAAAAAAGTATATGCCAGGGCTCATAAATGACCCCACTTGGTCGCTTGAGGGTTAAAATAAGTGCCAAGCATCTGCATCCAGCAGAAAGAAGTAGTAAGTCCTATAAAGGTCCTGATGTCCATTGGTTTTGGTGCTTTACCTGGATCTTATAGTGTGAAATAGATGAGACTCTATGACTTCCCCTGGATAGGATGCCAGTCCATCACATGTTACTTCCCCAGTCGAAGGTGGTACCCATTTACAGCTGGGTGGACCGAGACAACGTAGATAAGGTGTCTCCAGTTCCAATGAGGCGGATGTGCATTAAAATTTAGTTACATGTTCATTAGTGTCTGTCATCATGTTGCACCAAATTCATTCTAATAAATGGGCAAGATTTGGTCCTTACTTTGGCACCAAAAAAAACAGCCTCAAGGAAAGATATCCTCCTTGGAAATAAATGTGTGAACATATGGGAGCAAGGCAACAACTTCACAGAAAAGTGTTGCCAGTTTAAAAAAAAAAGGTTTTGCTGCTGCACTGAAAGAACTGAGCAATGTTTGATACACGGGAGGATACGTCAAATAGATGATATCTTTTTAAAAGCTATAAAAGTAAAGGTTTTGAGGGACCAAATCTCTTGGTTTTTCAATCCATTCTGGAGCAAATCACAAATGAAATTAAATGATTGCCACAATAATGTTCCCAAATATCCCCGTCTATTGATATTAAAGCTGCAGGATTGAGCAGAGGGTCAGTCAAACCTTGGGCCATTCTGTCAAGCAGATTTATGGTTTCAATCAAGCCAGCCGTCTCTCATGGAAAACTTTTAACATCGGAACAAAAGATCCGACAAAACAAAAACTGTTACAAATTCAGTGACAGTACTGGCTGTGAAGGGGGCCGGTGGGATGGTGGTGGTGGTGGTGGGGTGTTCAAAAAGCCTCAAGGATAGCTGGTGAGGAACAGCAAATGTATCTAATACAAGTGCAGAATCAAAGGAATGAGCATCACAATAAAATAGAGAAAATTAATATGTTTCATCATCATGTGTTTTTCCCAAATGACCTGTCCTGGCTAATTAAGACCTCTGTCACAAACAGGCTCTGTTTCTAAGGAGACACATGCAGCTGCGGCACCAACTGGATACCAAAACAGTGCGTGCGTTTTTAATTAATGTGTGTTTGCATGGCTGACTCTGAGAGAGACAGAGAGAGAGAGAGAGAAAGAGACAGATTTTAAGACAAGAACCAGCGGAAAGTTTGGAATAACTGACAGCAGCACGCAGTTAAAGGTCACAGACGGGATGTTTGCTGAGCCGCATGGCCTAATTAAGTATTACACAGCACAAAGGTCAAGGAGGGAAACACTATTAGGAACGTGACGTGTCTGCACTCCTGCACACTGGATTTGAGATAACTGACGTTTTGAGCATCGACATCCACAACGGGTGAAGGTTTAGAACATTATAATCGAACAACAAGGCTGGTTCAGGTCACCTGATCAAGCCCTAACTATAAGCTTTAGCAAAAAGGAAAGTTTTAAGCCTAATCTTAAAAGTAGAGAGGGTGTCTGTCTCCCTGATCTGAATTGGGAGCTGGTTCCACAGGAGAGGAGCCTGAAAGCTGAAGGTTCTGCCTCCCATTCTACTCTTACAAACCTTAGGAACTACAAGTAAGCCTGCAGTCTGAGAGCGAAGCGCTCTATTGGGGTGATATGGTACTACGAGGTCCCTAAGATAAGATGGGACCTGATTATTCAAAACCTTATAAGTAAGAAGAAGAATTTTAAATTCTATTCTAGAATTAACAGGAAGCCAATGAAGAGAGGCCAATATGGGTGAGATATGCTCTCTCCTTCTAGTCCCCGTCAGTACTCTAGCTGCAGCATTTTGAATTAACTGAAGGCTTTTTCAGGGAACTTTTAGGACAACCTGATAATAATGAATTACAATAGTCCAGCCTAGAGGAAATAAATGCATGAATTAGTTTTTCAGCATCACTCTGAGACAAGACCTTTCTAATTTTAGAGATATTGCGCAAATGCAAAAAAGCAGTCCTACAAATTTAATATGCACATTGAATGACATATCCTGATCAAAAATGACTCCAAGATTTCTCACAGTATTACTAGAGGTCAGGGTAATGTCATCCAGAGTAAGGATCTGGTTAGACACCATGTTTCTAAGATTTGTGGGGCCAAGTACAATAACTTCGGTTTTATCTGAGTTTAAAAGCAGGAAATTAGAGGTCATCCATGTCTTTATGTCTGTAAGACAATCCTGCAGTTTAGCTAATTGGTGTGTGTCCTCTGGCTTCATGGATAGATAAAGCTGGGTATCATCTGCGTAACAATGAAAATTTAAGCAATGCCGTCTAATAATACTGCCTAAGGGAAGCATGTATAAAGTGAATAAAATTGGTCCTAGCACAGAACCTTGTGGAACTCCATAATTAACCTTAGTCTGTGAAGAAGATTCCCCATTTACATGAACAAATTGTAATCTATTAGATAAATATGATTCAAACCACCGCAGCGCAGTGCCTTTAATACCTATGGCATGCTCTAATCTCTGTAATAAAATTTTATGGTCAACAGTATCAAAAGCAGCACTGAGGTCTAACAGAACAAGCACAGAGTTGAGTCCACTGTCTGAGGACATAAGAAGATCATTTGTAACCTTCACTAATGCTGTTTCTGTACTATGATGAATTCTAAAACCTGACTGAAACTCTTCAAATAGACCATTGCTCTGCAGATGATCAGTTAGCTATTTTACAACTACCCTTTCAAGAATTTTTGAGAGAAAAGGAAGGTTGGAGATTGGCCTATAATTAGCTAAGATAGCTGGGTCAAGTGATGGCTTTTTAAGTAATGGTTTAATTACTGCCACCTTAAAAGCCTGTGGTACATAGCCAACTAATAAAGATAGATTGATCATATTTAAGATCGAAGCATTAAATAATGGTAGGGCTTCCTTGAGCAGCCTGGTAGGAATGCGGTCTAATAGACATGTTGATGGTTTGGATGAAGTAACTAATGAAAATAACTCAGACAGAACAATCTGAGAGAAAGAGTCTAACCAAATACCGGCATCACTGAAAGCAGCCAAAGATAACAATACGTCTTTGGGATGGTTATGAGTAATTGTTTCTCTAATAGTTAAAATTTTATTAGCAAAGAAAGTCATGAAGTCATTACTAGTTAAAGGAATACTCAGCTCAATAGAGCTCTGACTCTTTGTCAGCCTGGCTACAGTGCTGAAAAGAAACCTGGGGTTGTTCATATTTTCTTCAATTAGTGATGAGTAGTAAGATGTCCTAGCTTTATGGAGGGCTTTTTTATAGAGCAACAGACTCTTTTTCCAGGCTAAGTGAAGATCTTCTAAATTAGTGAGACGCCATTTCCTCTCCAACTTGCGGGTTATCTGCTTTAAGCTGCGAGTTTGTGAGTTATACCATGGAGTCAGGCACTTCTGATTTAAAGCTCTCTTTTTCAGAGGAGCTACAGCATCCAAAGTTGTCTTCAATGAGGATGTAAAACTATTGATGAGATACTCTATCTCAGTTACAGAGTTTAGGTAGCTACTCTGCACTGTGTTGGTATATGGCATTAGAGAACATAAAGAAGGAATCATATCCTTAAACCTAGTTACAGCGCTTTCTGAAAGACTTCTAGTGTAATGAAACTTATTCCCCACTGCTGGGTAGTCCATCAGAGTAAATGTAAATGTTATTAAGAAATGATCAGACAGAAGGGAGTTTTCAGGGAATACTGTTAAGTCTTCAATTTCCATACCATAAGTCAGAACAAGATCTAAGATATGATTAAAGTGGTGGGTGGACTCATTTACATTTTGAGCAAAGCCAATTGAGTCTAATAATAGATTAAATGCAGTGTTGAGGCTGTCATTCTCAGCATCTGTGTGGATGTTAAAATCGCCCACTATAATTATCTTATCTGAGTTAAGCACTAAGTCAGACAAAAGGTCTGAAAATTCACAGAGAAACTCACAGTAACGACCAGGTGGACGATAGATAATAACAAATAAAACTGGTTTTTGGGACTTCCAATTTGGATGGACAAGACTAAGAGCCAAGCTTTCAAATGAATTAAAGCTCTGTCTGGGTTTTTGATTAATTAATAAGCTGGAATGGAAGATTGCTGCTAATCCTCCGCCTCGGCCCGTGCTACGAGCATTCTGGCAGTTAATGTGACTCGGGGGTGTTGACTCATTTAAACTAACATATTCATCCTACTGTAACCAGGTTTCTGTAAGGCAGAATAAATCAATATGTTGATCAATTATTATATCATTTACTAACAGGGACTTAGAAGAGAGAGACCTAATGTTTAATAGACCACATTTAACTGTTTTAGTCTGTGGTGCAGTTAAAGGTGCTATTATTTTTTCTTTTTGAATTTTTATGCTTAAATAGATTTTTACTGGTTATTAGTGGTCTGGGAGCAGGCACCGTCTCTACGGGGATGGGATAATGAGGGGATGGCAGGGGGAGAGAAGCTGCAGAGAGGTGTGTAAGACTACAACTCTGCTTCCTGGTCCCAACCCTGGATAGTCACGGTTGGAGGATTTAAGAAAATTGGCCAGATTTCTAGAAATGAGAGCTGCTCCATCCAAAGTGGGATGGATGCCGTCTCTCCTAACAAGACCAGGTTTTCCCCAGAAGCTTTGCCAATTATCTATGAAGCCCACCTCATTTTTTGGACACCACTCAGACAGCCAGCAATTCAAGGAGAACATGCGGCTAAACATGTCACTCCCGGTCCGATTGGGGAGGGGCCCAGAGAAAACTACAGAGTCCGACATTGTTTTTGCAGAGTTACACACCGATTCAATGTTAATTTTAGTGACCTCCGATTGGCGTAACCGGGTGTCATTACTGCCGACGTGAATTACAATCTTACCAAATTTACGCTTAGCCTTAGCCAGCAGTTTCAAATTTCCTTCAATGTCGCCTGCTCTGGCCCCCGGAAGACATTTCTCAAAACAGAGTCGCCAGTAACCAGAGTTTGATCATCGGTGGGTGTGTCGTCGATTGGGGAAAAACGGGTTGGCGGTGTACATGGGGCTTCTGTTTAGAACTACACTTCTTCCTCACAGTCACCCAGTCGGCCTGCTTTCCCGGCTGCTCGGGATCTGCTGGAAGGGAACTAACGGCGGCTAAGCTACCTTGGTCCGCACCGACTACAGGGGCCTGGCTAGCTGTAGAATTTTCCACGGTGTGGAGCCGAGTCTCCAATTCGCCCAGCCTAGCCTCCAAAGCTACGAATAAGCTACACTTATTACAAGTACCATTACTGCTAAAGGAGGCCGAGGAATAACTAAACATTTCACACCCAGAGCAGAAAAGTGCAGGAGAGACAGGAGAAGCCGCCATGCTAAATCGGCTAAGAGCTAGTAGCTGCGCTAAGCTAGCGGATTCCTAAAAACACACAAAGTGAATAATGTGTAAATAATTTAGAGGTGATTCAGCAGAGGGATTGCTTTAGTTAAGGCACGTGAAGATTACACTGTGAAACAAATCGTTATCTAGTTAACTAGATCAATCTAACTGCGCAGATTAAACAGCTAACAAATACAGCAAAACACCGCTGTGCTCCGTAACAGGAAGTGATACAATACCGCAGTGAGAGCCAACCACCAGTAGAGGCAAGCAAGCAAAGGAGCAAAATAAGTCAAAAGTGTCATTGTTTACTGTCAAATACATATTTCATGAAGAACCTGGGAGCTTCTCAGGTTTGATTACTGTGCTGCATTTTTTTCACCACTGGGGGCAGCACAACACAGAGTCGCAGAAAGCGAAGCATAGAAGAAGCCCAGCAGATGAAGATAGTATACAAATAATGAATGTTTATGTATTCAATGGTATGAATATTTAATTTGGGGAATGTACCATTCCAGCTTTCACCAAATTAAATTTTTGTTGCATTGAAAGAATGAAAAAGCATTCATTATTTGTTTTACATAATGGCTAAATGGTAAATGGACTGCATTTATATTGCACATTTCCATCTGCATCAGACTCTCAAAGTGCTTTACAAATAATGCCTCACATTCACCCTGAAGTCAGGGTGCTGCCATACAAGGTGCTCACTACACACCGGGAGCAATAGGGGATTAAAGACCTTGCCCAAGGGCCCATAGTGATTGTCCAGTCAGGCTGGGATTTCAACCGAGGATCTTCTGGTCGCAAGCCCAACGTCTTAACCACTAGACCATCACCTCCCCCAGTTAGGCAGGTGGGGGGAGGGACAAGTATCTATTTTAGCCATAGGCTAGAATAGGCTATTTTAGCCATAGGCTAAAATAGATCCTTGTCATTTGATATTTTATTAATTTATAAACGACAGTAAAGGGACTTACATTTTGGGTGTGTCACTGCTGCTTAAAGCCCCGTTTACACATAGACGGTTTTGTCAGTGGGTAGTACGTAGACCGAAGTTCAAGGTAGTTCCGGCTGTTTTCACGGTGGAAAGGGGCGGAGCATTTCGCCGGCGTTTTGACCGCCTTACTAGCCGCAAATATGTGGATAAAATGCCGCTAAATCCGCCGAATAAAGCAGCGTTTTGACGCCGTAGCATCCGGCACATGTCAGGCAACGGGGGTTAATACCCAGTTCTATCCTTTACAATCGCAGGTTAAGACGCGCGTGAGAACGGTGGTGTTCTGCTGCCGCCGATAATGCCCTGTGTACCACTGGTTTTATCCAGGCAAATCCTGCGTTATTCCAGGAACTTTTGCATATATGCACCGCCCCCAGAGTATAATAGGCTGAAGCAGCCGGAATACATGCCTCTGTCACTGCAGGGGGAGGGAGATCATCCTCAGCCTTTTCTTCTCCTTCCTTTTCCCCTCCTCAACGTGTTGCTCCATCTCCACCTCCCCTCTGCTTCTGAACCAGACCTCTTGGTAAGTCCTTGCCGCTGCCAATTTTCTTTTAGGAGGCATACTGGAGCTTCTCTGCAAAAATATCTGGAGCTGGCCGTGATTGAGAGGCCTGCATGCAGCGCGCTAGCGTTTTTATACTGACCGCCGCCTATTGGCTGTTTGGAACACTGTTAATAACCGGGAGGTGGCGTTTAGAACGGCGTACTGTCCGCTAGCGCCACCGTTTTGTCTGCCTCTGTCGCTGATTAAAACGCCCTAGAGGACGCCGATGTGGGCTCTATCGCCATTTTACACGCCGTTGATTAGGGATACAACGCCGGCTGCCAATTACGGCGGTGTAAACTGCAGCACTACAGGAAGGGGCAGGATGAATCGGTGATTAAAAAGTATCAAACACCGTTGTTTGTGTTGTCTCCATCGTCACGCGAATTCTCCAGGAGCGCTCCTGGAATTATTCGACATGTTGAATAATTTTTTCGACGATACCCGGTAAAGTCTGAACTAAGCCACGCTCCCTAGTGCTGGAGTTAACAACGGCGTTTGATCCTTAAACGGCCAAAACCTCTTCCGGGACGCTTCCGGGAGCTCTTACCGTCTATGTGTAAACGGGGCTTAACAGTCAATCAATCAATCAATTTTATTTATATAGCACCAAATCACAACAAACAGTTGCCCCAAGGCACTTTATATTGTAAGGCAAGGCCATACAATAATTACGTAAAAACCCCAACGGTCAAAACGGTTGTCCAACACAACAGTCCAACACAAACTTTAAATTGGAGTCCAAACTTATGACGATGTAGTCCAAATAAAAAGTCTTCATGTAGTTCTTCAGTCCAGCGAAAATCACGTCAGATACTTCTCTAGCTTTTCAGCTTTTCATCCTAACAGCTCTTCATGCCTCCAAATGGCTTACGGCGTAATGGATTTGTTTGTGTGTGTGTGTGTGTGTGTGTGTGTGTGTGTGTGTGTGTGTGTGTGTGTGTGTGTGTGTGTGTGTGTGTGTGTTAGAAGAATTAGCAGCATAAATTAGCTCCTTCAAATCATTGCCCGACAGCAAAACAAACTCTGCAATGTTTAGCTAAACACCTCCCCCGGTAGTGTGAGCATGCGCGGTCATCGGGGCGTGCAATAGCAAATTTCATATAGCACCAAAATTACACGATAAAAAGAACTGTTGCATAATCAATGAAACACAATGGCAAATGGTACGAATAATCCATGTCACGTGACATACAACACACCAATCAAATGACAAAGATCCACTGATTATTGGACATGCTGATTTAGTGCAGCGGATAACTGAAAAAAAAAATCTTTCAAATGGTGATGCAAGCACCAAATTTGGCACAAATACACCTTAGGCATTACCCTTTTCAAAAGGCAGGGTGTGCACTTGAACTTTCAACAGGCAGCCAGGTGGGGGTCGATTGAAGAAGTACACCGGGGTCAAAATTAAAACATTCTCCAATCATATTGAAAACTATACCACATTATTTGTCTGATCATAAGGATTCCAAAAAGGTATAGTTTGGACTATCTATGACTGAATGTTCTGGAGTTATGGGGCAAAAACAGCAAGAATGGTGACAAAGGTCAATTTCAGTTTGTATAGGAGTCAAAAGATAAAGTTGCTCTAATTTTGGGGAAAAAAATGATGCAGATTATTGGTTGAGTTATTAGAGTTTTAAAAAGGAATAGTTTGCATCATGTGTCATGCTAAGTTATCATGTTACGGGGTAACATATGTCACATGTCATAGAATCCAATGGACAATGTTGTTTAACCATTACTTTGCAGACCAAACACTCAAGACAGTCAAAACTATTCCATTTGTTAATCCTATTAGCGCAACCAATAATTTACACCACTTTTTTACCAAAATTGGAGCAACTTTAACTCTTGACCCTTGTGCAAACTGAAATTGACCTTTGTCACCATTTTTGCTCTTTTTTGCCCCATTACTCCAGAACATTCAGTCATAGATATGATAGATGCCAAGTGCTTGCTCACAGGGGGTCGTTTTGACCATTGGGGTTTTTCTGTAATTATTGTATGGCTTTGCCTTACAATATAAGGCGCCTTGGGGCAACTGTTTGTTGTGATTTGGCGCTATATAAATAAAATTGATTTGATTTGATTTGATTTGATAGATAGTCCAAACTATACCTTTTTGAAATCTCTATGATCAGACAAACAATATGGAATGCCTTTCAATATGATTGGAGCATTTTTAAAATTTAACACCTCTGTAATTTTTCAGTTGGCCCCTACCTGGCCACCTATCGAAAATTCAAGTGGACACTGCTTTCTCAAAGGAGTAATGTCTAGGAGTATTTGTGCCAAATATGGTGCTTGCGTGACCATTTAAAGGATTCCTCTGTAAATATTCTGTTATCTGCTGCACTAATTGTAGTTTTACTTCACAATGTTCACATTTCTCTGACCACCAGTCTCTCAAGAGCCTCACACTGACCTTTCAGCTTTTACAAGAGCTTGACAGAGCTGTGAAAGAAGCTTGACTCAACTGATTTATGATGTTAAAATCGATCCATCGGCCGACTCGTATTCGGACGTCTACGTATCAATGTAGTTGTAAAATTGATTTCCAGTTCATATCAGTTCAATTGATTTTCACACCACTAATTAATCACATCAGAAGACAAAATTAACCTAATTTATATTTTACCTAGGTGATTTCATCAAGCACATTCCTTATTCAGTCTTTCCTTTGCACAGTACTGAATATAATAATTCATGTTAAAGTCTTAACAAAATTAAAACAAACTGACTTCCCCCAAATATTCTTGCAAAACTGATACGGAATTCAGAAACAAGAAAGGTTTGGGGAGCATGTTGTATTTCTCCACTAATCCAGGTGTCTTTTATACAGGTAACGAGTTCAAAGAGGTACGATTGATACAGGTAAAGAGTGCAGAATAAGAGGGCTTCTTAAAAAAAAGAGCCACAATTCTTGCAGGTTGGTAGGTGATCAAATGCTTATTTCGTGCAATAAAATGGAAATTAATTATTTAAAAATTATACAATGTGATTTTTCAGATTCTGTCTCTTATAGTTGAAGTGTAACTACAATAAGAATTACAGACCTCCTCATTCTTTATAGGTGGTAAAACTTGTAAAATCAACAGTGGATCAAATACTTATTTGGCTCACTATATATATATATATATTTCATTTCATTTATTTATTTATTTCATTCTTTTAAAAGAAAAAAAAAAACAGAAAAGCAGAAATAAAGCATCTCCATTACCAGAATGAAAAGGAGCAGAGAGAAGAACAAGTCTTATATTTTCTGCCCCTTTTTACAATACAATCTTTCAATATCCAGCGTCATTTTTCAACATTATTTAACAGATTGTATTTCTTTAACTTGTCACATACCACTGACTTATTTCATAATTATGACCATTATTAAATAGATTACATCTCTGACAGGTTACATTTTTAAACTTAAAACATTTTATACATTATTAACAAATTACATTTTTTTTTTACTTCCTTACAGCCCACTAACGTATTTTATAGTTTCATACTTACTTAATACATCTAGTTTAATACGTTTTTTAAATAATTTAAGCGACCTTAATTCTTTAATTTCTTTGTTGAGATTGTTCCATAATTTTACACCATTTACTGCAATACTCCGTTCTTTTACTTTGGTTCTGTATCTTGGTTTTCTAAAGACTTCTATTCCTTTCAGTTTATAACTACTTACTCTTTTCTCAAACATATTTTGAATGTTTGTTGGTAAAGCATTTTTATTAGCTTGGTACATTGTTTGTAATATTTTCAAATCGACCAAATCACAAAATTTAAGTACCCTGTACTTAATAAACAATGGATTAGATGGATCTCTAAAACCACTGTTGCTAATCACCCTTAAAGCCCTTTTCTGCAGAATAAACAAAGGTTGTATATAAGTTGTATATGTTGATCCCCAGATTTCTACACAATAAGTTAAATATGGGAAAATCAATGAATTGTACAATGTTAATAAACCATAACTATTTAATGAATATTTTACTTTATGCAAAACAGCAATGGCTTTCGCTATTTTTCCTTTTATGTAATTTATGTGTGACTTCCATGTAAGATCTTCATCAATTATGACTCCTAAAAATTTCATTTCTTTTACCCTTTGTATATCCATTCCATCTATTTGTAATGACACGTTATTTTTTTTTGCTCTGTCATTAAACAATATGAAATTTGTCTTATTAATATTTAGTGACAGTCTGTTTATATCAAACCAATGCTTAACCTTTTCCAATTCTGTTTTTATCACTTGTGCTACTTCCTGTGTATCTGATCCAGAGTAAAACAGCGTTGTATCATCAGCAAATAAAATGCTACCAAGCACATTAGATACATTCACAAAATCATTGATATACAAAATAAACAGATGGGTCCAAGTACTGATCCTTGTGGTACTCCATAAGCAATATTGCACAATTCTGATTTGATATTATTTATCTGAACAAACTGTTTTCTGTTTTCTAAGTAGCTTTTTACCCACTGATGTGCAATACCTCTTATTCCATATTGTTGTAACTTGTGAAGCAATCTTGAGTGGTCAATAACGTCAAAAGCTTTTTTCAAGTCAAAAAAAATACTTACAAAATAATCCTTATTTTCTATTGTTGTTGATATTTTCTCTATTAATTCCATAATTGCCATAGCTGTCGAATGTTTTGTTCTGAATCCATACTGAGCATTATTTAAAATATGATGTTTCTCAGTGAATTTATCCAACCTTGTCACAAAAACTTTTTCCATAATTTTAGAAAACTGTGGAAGCAATGATACTGGCCTGTAATTAGAGAATTTATGTTTGTCTCCATTTTTATATAATGGGACTACCTTGGCAATTTTCATTTCATCTGGAAAAATCCCTGTTGACAGAGACAGATTGCAAATATAAGTAAATGGTTCAATAACAGTTTCTATTATACTTTTTACAGTCATCTTGTCTAAATCTTCATGGTCAGTTGATCTTTTGCTTACACAGTTTTTTTACAATATTTCTTATTTCATCTTTTTCCACATTGTCCAGGAAAATACTATTGACCGTATTTACAAGTGTATGTAATGTATCTTCTACTATTGGTTTATTTCCCACCAGACTTGATCCTACATTTGAAAAATAATCATTAAACCCATTTGCCACTTCTTTTATGTCATATATCTCTTTATTTTCTTTGACAAAGTAATTTGGAAAAGTTGCTTTCGCTCCATCACTTTCAGTCACACTTTTTATAATTCCCCATGTTGCCCTCATATTATCTTTACTCTTATTTAATTGTTCACTATAATAATCTTTTTTTTGTTTCCTAATTATTGTCAATAGTTTATTTTTATATTTTTTGTATCTGTGTTCTGTTTCCTTTGTTTGTATTTTTAAAAAGCACCTGTATAAATAGTTTTTCTTTGCACAAGCATTTTTTATTCCCTTTGTCAGCCATGGTTTATTTACTCTTTTCTTACTAATTTCTATTAATTTACAGTTTTTATTATATGATTTCATCAATATTTTCATAAATGAGTTATATGCTACATTAACATCACTGACATAAACTTCTTCCCAATTTTGATTTTTAAGATCATATTTTAATGCCTCTAAGGCTTTTACTGATTTGTCTCTTTTAAAGTTTATAACAGTTTTTTTCTTGTACTTATTTTTATATTTAAATATTGAAAAGACTGGTAAATGATCACTAACATCTGTCATCAAGATCCCATTCCTGATAATTTCATCTGTTCTATTTGTAAATATATTGTCGATTACCGTTGCACTTTGCGATGTGATTCTGGTTGGTTTTGTTATCAAGTGGAATAACCCCAAACTATACATTGAATTCACAAAATCACTTATTCTTTGGCAACTGGAGCTCTCTATGTTAATGTTAAAGTCTCCACATATAAAAAGCGTTTTGTTTTTAATTTGATGGAATAACTCTATTATTCTATCTGTAAATTTCACAACACAAGTGTCTGGTGCTCTGTATACACAACTGATTAAAATATTTTTAGATGTTTCATGTACAAGTTCCACTGTTACAATTTCTATGATGTCATCCACAGTTGTCATTTCTTCTACAATTGTACATATCAGATCTACCTTTATGTACAGAGCAACACCACCGTCCCTTTTATCTCTTCTGTTCACAAAATACAGCTCATATCCCTCCATTTGAACATCAGCCATGAGATCATCATTAAGCCAAGATTCAGTGATTGCAACAATACTAAATCTATTTTTAAACTGATTTAAATAATCTTTTATTTGCAACATTTTACAATACAAGCTTCGACTGTTTATATGTAAGAGTGACAGGGTATCTTCTGCAATTTTTTCACTATTTAGCTGTTCTACCGTATAATACTCACAACCAATCGTTTTTAAGTCAGATCTACTTTCATCAATATTAGTGTCTATGTCATATATTTTATCATCTATTTCCATGTTTGATCAGATTTTTTTTTTTTTTTTGGTCCAATTACCAACAGACGTCATATTTGATTGTCTATTCAGGTCTGTATTTCGTAAGGTCCTCCATGTTTTTGATTTGTATACCGTTTGTTCCTTCTTTTACTCTAATCCACACCCTACAATTCCAGACCCATGTAGCAACAATGTGCTTCTGTTTTTTTTAATAGTCTTGCTTCCCTAGCAATATCTGCATTTTTTTTTTGTTAAATGCTCATTTATATAGACACTTGTTCCTTTCAAATTCTTTGCCTGTCTTAATACTTCATTTTTATATTTTCTGCTTGTAAATCGTATAACAATGTTAGACAGTTTATTTTTTCTATCTTTAGTTGGAACAGTATAGCAGTCTGATATTGTGTCTTGATGGATGTCAACGCCATTTTGATATAAAAAGTTTGTAATTTGTTGTTCCAATGTTTGTTGTTCTTCAGGTGGTGCATTCTTCCCACTGGTTCCACCAGAATCCACCACCCTTGCATATGTCCGATGCCTTGTTTCTAGTCCAGATATTATAACATCATCTTTTCTAGTGAATTGTTCAAGTCCCCTGACTTTACTATATATATATATTGTAAAGTCAGGGGACTGATTCAGTATGTCAGAGGAAGGCTATGTGCCCCCGCCCAGCAGTGTATGCATCCCCCCATCCCTTCATAATCATTTTCATAAAATTTTTTTGGGGGAAGGGGGGCCGAGAAAGATTAACATTGACTAATTCTAATTATTTAATAATATGAAGATTTTCCATTTTCTTTTTGGGTCATTCGAAGAAAAAATGTATTTTCAATTACTTTTAATTGTCTAGCAGCAAGTATGTGACTTTATTTAACATATGCACAATTAATTTTGACGACCTCAGAACAGACAAAATCTGTTTGACCCTCTGTGACCAGTTTCTTTCTTCTTTTTTTTTTTTTTTTTTTTTTTTTTTTTTGAGGGGGGGGTTGGACCTCAGGTTGAAAACAGAAAGCTAAATCACTGAAATTCATTTCTTAAATTTGAAATCATCTGCAATCAACATGAAATTTAAATAAAATAATGATTTTATTTAATTTTGATTCTATTGAGGTATGCTTTTATTTTGACATTAAGGATTGCATCATTTAGAATATAGAGTAACATAGTAATATAGTAACATACACTCAACAAAAATATAAATGCAACACTTTTGGTTTTGCTCCCATTTTGTATGAGATGAACTCAAAGATCTAAAACTTTTTCCACATACACAATATCACCATTTCCCTCAAATATTGTTCACAAACCAGACTAAATCTGTGATAGTGAGCACTTCTCCTTTGCTGAGATAATCCATCCCACCTCACAGGTGTGCCATATCAAGATGCTGATTAGACACCATGATTAGTGCATAGGTGTGCCTTAGACTGCCCACAGTAAAAGGCCACTCTGAAAGGTGCAGTTTTATCACACAGCACAATGCCACAGATGTCGCAAGATTTGAGGGAGCGTGAATGTCAACCAGAGCTGTTGCTCGTGTATTGAATGTTCATTTCTCTACCATAAGCCGTCTCCAAAGGCGTTTCAGAGAATTTGGCAGTACATCCAACCAGCCTCACAGCCGCAGACCACGTGTAACCACACCAGCCCAGGACCTCCACATCCAGCATGTTCACCTCCAAGATCGTCTGAGACCAGCCACTCGGACAGCTGCTGAAACAATCGGTTTGCATAACCAAAGATTTTCTGCACAAACTGTCAGAAACCGTCTCACGGAAGCTCATCTGCATGCTCGTCGTCCTCATCAGGGTCTCGACCTGACTCCAGTTCGTCGTTGTAACCGACTTGAGTGGGCAAATGCTCACATTCGCTGCCGTTTGGCACATGGAGAGGTGTTCTCTTCATGGATGATGTGAAGGAGATGTGTTGCACTGCATCAGGCACATGGTGGTCACACCAGATACTGACTGGTATCCCCCCCCCAATAAAACAAAACTGCACCTTTCAGAGTGGCCTTTTATTGTGGGCAGTCTAAGGCACACCTGTGCACTAATCATGGTGTCTAATCAGCATCTTGATATGGCACACCTGTGAGGTGGGATGGATTATCTCAGCAAAGGAGAACTGCTCACTATCACAGATTTAGACTGGTTTGTGAACAATATTTGAGGGAAATGGTGATATTGTGTATGTGGAAAAAGTTTTAGATCTTTGATTTTATCTCATACAAAATGGGAGCAAAACCAAAAGTGTTGTGTTTATATTTTTGTTGAGTATAAATGTTAATTTGTCCATGGCTGCACAAACACTTGCATATATATCAGATAAAACTGGTTGCTGTTACACATTAAAGCGTAAAGTTGAAACTTTTACGTCACTGCATTGTTTAATGTCATATTCAGTGCTCAGGTGCCCGTGTATTCGATTTACGATGTCAGATTTCCTACTTTCTAAAAGCGAATCTGTCGGCGATCTCACTTCTAATAAGCACTCCCTAAAAAGCAGAACTGCTGCGGCAATTACTTACACTTAAGTAGAACAGAATCGAACAAAGAAGGTCATTATTTTCTCTTGAGACGAATAAAAAGAAAGCACTGTACATCTTTAAAAACGGCCACCAGTTAAATAAGCCAAATAGCCACTTTGTCTGGTCAGTGATGTTGAATCAAAATCAATAATCTCCGTGCATTTGAAGTGTTTTCTTGTGGCTCATTATTGGGTTTCCACAGTCCATTTTAACCCTTGCCTTAGCTCAGCATTTGCTCACACGGCTTTAAAATTGGGTCTTTTGGAGCAGGTGTCGACAAGCCGGCCCGACAGGCGGCACAGAGGATGGCCAATAATTAGCCTGCCTATTTAGGGAACACGCACAGCAGGCATATTGACCAACGTCAGACAGAGAGAATCACATCTGCCAAACCTCACAGGCCTCTCTGGACATTTAAATACATTAAGTGCCATATCTGTGCAGGAGTAGAGCCGACACAGGGATCTGTTTTATGAACGACGCTCCAATTTAGTGGCAGTTATTTGTACATATTTCTCCTCTGCACTTGCCAGATATGAATCACTGCACCTCCAACTTGTTCAATGGATGCCGCCGACAATGTTCCAGTTTCTTGGAGGTGATGCTGCTTCCTTTGTCATTTCCGCCTCCACATCTTTGGTGAACTCAGCATAAATTGTGCAACTGTTGCTTTTAAAAAAGTGCTCTTCTGCCGAGCCCCGAAATGACAGGCAGTCAGGTTTGGAGTGAGGCCATGGAATCAAGCACAGTGTCATGCCTCCGGTCATTAAAAGCATTTAAGTGCTTTTTAGTGTAGCAGAGTGGGCAAGAAAACACCGCTGCACCATAGGCTATATGTGACATTTTATTTTGAACTCGCCTTAAGAATGCTGGCAACATTTGATCTCAGAATATCTCTGCATGACTGTCACACTGGAGCAGCTCTCATGCTCAAATTGATCACAAATCAGCGTTTCAAACTGTTATTGCAGAACTATTGAACTTTCTAACATAACGTAACCATATCCTCAAAGCATAGACCGAGTTCGCCTCCATTTCCAAACATCTTATTCCTCAGTTTTTCTGAATGATTTTTCCAAAATAAATGAAGAGCTCTTCTTTGTGATGTTATCAGCTGACATTGAGCAGGCAGAGAGGAGCAAGGCTGAACCTTCTTCAGCACTCACATTGCATTTTTTTTTTGTAGAATACAAATGAAAAAAAAGGACATAAGTGTCTATAATGATGTGGATGAATTTACACGTAGCTGTGGTCGCAAGGTCTCTGGTGCCTGTCGTGGCGGCAATCCCCAAACCCGGTGGTGGACACCGGAAGTAAGGGATGCCGTCAAGCTGAAGAAGGAGTCCTACTTATCTTTGTTGGTAGGTGGGACCCCGGAGGCAGCTGACAGGTACCGGCAGGCTAAGCGTGCTGCAGCCCGTGCGGTCGCAGAGGCAAAAACTCGGGTCTGGGAGGAGTTCGGGGAGGCCATGGGGAAGGACTATTGGTCGGCCTCGAAGAGATTCTGGCAAACCATCTGACGCCTCAGGAGGAGGAAGCAGCTCTCCACCAGCACTGTTTACGGTGCAGGTGGGGAGCTGTTGACCCTGACTGGGGATGTTGTCGGGCGGTGGAAGGAGTACTTCGAGGATCTCCTCAATCCCATCGTCACATCTTCTGAAGAGGAAGCAGAGACTGGGGACTCAGAGGCGGACTCATCCATTACCCAGGCCGAAGTCACCAAGGTGGTTAGAAAGCTCCTCGGTGGCAAGGCTCCTGGGGTGGATGAAATCCATCCTGAGGACCTTAAGTCTATGGATGTTGTGGGACTGTCTTGGCTGACACGCCTCTGCAACATCGCGTGGCGATCGGGGACAATGCCTCTGAATTGGCAGACCGGAGTGGTGGTCCCTCTGTTTAAGAAGGGGGACCGGAGGGTGTGTTCCAACTATAGGGGGATCACACTCCTCAGCCTCCCCGGTAAGGTCTATTCCAGGGTACTGGAGAGGAGAATTCAACCGATGGTCGAACTTCGGATTCAGGAGGAGCAGTATGGCTTTCGTCCTAGTCGCGGCACACTGGACCAGCTCTACACGCTCCATCAGGTGCTCGAGGGTTCATGGGAGTTTGCCCAACCAGTCCACATGTGTTTTGTGGATCTGGAGAAGGCGTTCGACTGTGTCCCTCGGGGCACCCTGTGGGGAGTGCTCCGGGAGTACGGGGGCCGGGGTCCTTTGCTAAGGGCTATACGTCCCTTAGCAAAGGTCCCTGTACGACCACAGCAGGAGCTCGGTTTGCATTGCCGGTAGTAAGTCAAACCTGTTTCCAGTGCACGTTGGCCTCCGCTCGGGCATCTTTTCCGAATGCCCCCTGGACGCCTCCCTGGAGAGGTGTTCTGGGCACGTCCCATTGGGAGGAGGCCCCAGGACACGCTGGAGGGACTACATCTCTCGGCTAGCTTGGGATCATCTTGGGGTTCCCCCGGAGGAGCTGGGGGAGGTGTGTGTGGATCGGGAGGTCTGGGCGGCTTTGCTTGAGCTGCTGCCCCCGCGACCCGACTCCAGATAAAGCGGAAGAAAATGGATGGATGGATGGATGAATTTACACAAACAACAGTGGCCAATGGGACCTCGAGAGCAGTGACAAGGTTTCATAGATTGTATGAAACAAAAGTGCGACACATCTGTTTAAACGAATATATTAAAAAATGCATTTATATATATATATATATATATATATATACACTCAACAAAAATATACACTTGGTTTTGCTCAAATTTTGTATGAGATGAACTCAAAGATCTAAAACTTTTTCCACATACACAATATCACCATTTCCCTTAAATATTGTTCACAAACCAGTCTAAATCTGTGATAGTGAGCACTTCTCCTTTGCTGAGATAATCCATCCCACCTCACAGGTGTGCCATATCAAGATGCTGATTAGACACCATGATTAGTGCACAGGTGTGCCTTAGACTGCCCACAATAAAAGGCCACTCTGAAAGGTGCAGTTTGGTTTTATTGGGGGGGGGATACCAGTCAGTATCTGGTGTGACCACCATTTGCCTGATGCAGTGCAACACATCTCCTTCACATAGAGTTGATCAGGTTGTCAATTGTGGCATGTGGAATGTTGGTCCACTCCTCTTCAATGGCTGTGCAAAGTTGCTGGATATTGGCAGGAACTGGTACACGCTGTTGTATACGCCGGTCCAGAGCATCCCAAACATGCTTAATGGGTGACATGTCCGGTGAGTATGCTGGCCATGCAAGAACTGCAACATTTTCAGCTTCCAAGAATTGTGTACAGATCCTTGCAACATGGGGCCGTGCATTATCCTGCTGCAACATGAGGTGATGTTCTTGGATGTATGGCACAACAATGGGCCTCAGGATCTCGTCACGGTATCTCTGTGCATTCAAAATGCCATCAATAAAATGCACCTGTGTTCTTCGTCCATAACAGATGCCTGCCCATACCATAACCCCACCGCCACCATGGGCCACTCGATCCACAACATTGACATCAGAAAACCGCTCACCCACACGACGCCACACACGCTACGCTGTCTGCCATCTGCCCTGAACAGTGTGAACCGGGATTCATCTGTGAAGAGAACACCTCTCCAATGTGCCAAACACCAGCGAATGTGAGCATTTGCCCACTCAAGTCGGTTACGACGACGAACTGGAGTCAGGTCGAGACCCCAATGAGGACGACGAGCATGCAGATGAGCTTCCCTGAGACGGTTTCTGACAGTTTGTGCAGAAATTCTTTGGTTATGCAAACCGATTGTTTCAGCAGCTGTCCGAGTGGCTGGTCTCAGACGATCTTGGAGGTGAACATGCTGGATGTGGAGGTCCTGGGCTGGTGTGGTTACACGTGGTCTGCGGTTGTGAGGCTGGTTGGATGTACTGCCAAATTCTCTGAAACGCCTTTGGAGACGGCTTATGGTAGAGAAATGAACATTCAATACACGAGCAACAGCTCTGGTTGACATTCCTGCTGTCAGCATGCCAATTGCACGCTCCCTCAAATCTTGCGACATCTGTGGCATTGTGCTGTGTGATAAAACTGCACCTTTCAGAGTGGCCTTTTATTGTGGGCAGTCTAAGGCACACCTGTGCACTAATCATGGTGTCTAATCAGCATCTTGATATGGCACATCTGTGAGGTGGGATGGATTATCTCAGCAAAGGAGAAGTGCTCACTATCACAGATTTAGACTGGTTTGTGAACAATATTTGAGGGAAATGGTGATATTGTGTATGTGGAAAAAGTTTTAGATCTTTGAGTTCATCTCATACAAAATGGGAGCAAAAACAAAAGTGTTGCGTTTATATTTTTGTTGAGTGTATATATATAATAAACAAAAAATAAAACAAAACCAATCAGCTTCCAGTCACATTAATCATCACATCTGGTCAATCAGTATTCACAAAAGGAGAAATTCCCGAACAAAATACGAGGTAACTTAGTGACAATAATCTTTCTAGTAAAAATAATCAGTGAATATAATAGTCTATCTTTAACTAACAGCCTGTTTAAACTTTTATGCATTGTAATAATGTTGGTCCTATAACTACATTTAAGTGCCATACGAGCAGCCCTATTTTGAATAATCTGTAATTTATTAATCATTTCACCAGAAGCATTTGACCAAACTGCTGGGCAATAATCCAGTTATACTAGTAGTAATGATTTGATAGCATAATTCAATGTTGTACAACTTAAAAAGCTTGCATGTCTCCTCATAATCAATATACCCCTGCTCATGTTTATAAAAATATTATTTATGTTTTTTCCATGATCATTTAGAATCTACTGTTACACCCAGCAGTTTAGTCTCCTGTACCTGATTCATTCTCATATTATTAATTGTAATGTTTAATAATAACACAACTAGAGCCAATAATCATACAATTAGTCTTTGCTATATTTAACACTAGCTTATTGGATGTAACCCAGTCAGCTACCTTAAGCAGTTTCATGTTTAAGACAGTTTCTAAATCATTGTGTGAGCATGCTGATGCATAAATGGCACACCACATACTACACTCCTGGTGCCTGAAAAGCTGCCATTAAAAAATACTGTCTGTGTTCTGTTGGATAAATAGCTATAAAGCCAAGTAAGTGCTGATAGCTCAAAACTGTAACCAGCAAGTTACGGTTCTAATCAACGAGTTCTATCTAATCTAATCTCTATATCAAATTCCAAAATTTCAAAGATGAATATGCAGACATTTTTGTGATGTTGTTGACAAAAGTTTTGCAGATGTACTGACTCACTGACTGACTCCGTGCAACCCAGCTCACGCCATTTCGTGATGGGATCATGAAAAGTAAATTCATCTATTAGTTCATGATAGAAGTGTCGAAAAGCACCACATTTTTGTGACAGGAGCACAAATTCATTAATTCATGATGGTATCATGAAATGTAGGATGACGCAGATGGGTTGGAGTCTGTGGGTGTTATTGTTAGGGTTAGGGGAACGGGAAGGGATAGAAATAAATCAATCAATCAATTTTTTTTTATATAGTGCCAAATCAGAACAAACAGTTGCCCCAAGGCGCCTTATACTGCAAGGCAAGGCCATACAATAATTATGTAAAACCCCAACGGTCAAAACGACCCCCTGTGAGCAAGCACTTGGCTACAGTGGGAAGGAAAAACTCCCTTTTAACAGGAAGAAACCTCCAGCAGAACCAGGCTCAGGGAGGGGCAGTCTTCTGCTGGGACTGGTTGGGGCTGAGGGAGAGAACCAGGAAAAAGACATGCTGTGGAGGGGAGCAGAGATCGATCACTAATGATTAAATGCAGAGTGGTGCATACAGAGCAAAAGAGAAAGAAACACAGTGCATCGTGGGAACCCCCCAGCAGTCTAAGTCTATAGCAGCATAACTAAGGGATGGTTCAGGGTCACCTGATCCAGCCCTAACTATAAGCTTTAGCAAAAAGGAAAGTTTTAAGCCTAATCTTAAAAGTAGAGAGGGTGTCTGTCTCCCTGATCTGAATTGGGAGCTGGTTCCACAGGAGAGGAGCCTGAAAGCTGAAGGCTCTGCCTCCCATTCTACTCTTACAAACCCTAGGAACTACAAGTAAGCCTGCAGTCTGAGAGCGAAGCGCTCTATTGGGGTGATATGGTACTACGAGGTCCCTAAGATAAGATGGGACCTGATTATTCAAAACCTTATAAGTAAGAAGAAGAATTTTAAATTCTATTCTAGAATTAACAGGAAGCCAATGAAGAGAGGCCAATATGGGTGAGATATGCTCTCTCCTTCTAGTCCCCGTTAGTACTCTAGCTGCAGCATTTTGAATTAACTGAAGGCTTTTTAGGGAACTTTTAGGACAACCTGATAATAATGAATTACAATAGTCCAGCCTAGAGGAAATAAATGCATGAATTAGTTTTTCAGCATCACTCTGAGACAAGACCTTTCTAACTTTAGAGATATTGCGTAAATGCAAAAAAGCAGTCCTACATATTTGTTTAATATGCGCTTTGAATGACATATCCTGATCAAAAATGACTCCAAGATTTCTCACAATATTACTAGAGGTCAGGGTAATGCCATCCAGAGTAAGGATCTGATTAGACACCATGTTTCTAAGATTTGTGGGGCCAAGTACAATAACTTCAGTTTTATCTGAGTTTAAAAGCAGGAAATTAGAGGTCATCCATGTCTTTATGTCTGTAAGACAATCCTGCAGTTTAGCTAATTGGTGTGTGTCCTCTGGCTTCATGGATAGATAAAGCTGGGTATCATCTGCGTAACAATGAAAATTTAAACAATACCGTCTAATAATACTGCCTAAGGGAAGCATGTATAAAGTGAATAAAATTGGTCCTTACACAGAACCTTGTGGAACTCCATAATTAACTTTAGTCTGTGAAGAAGATTCCCCATTTACATGAACAAACTGTAATCTATTAGACAAATATGATTCAAACCACCGCAGCGTAGTGCCTTTAATACCTATGACATGCTCTAATCTCTGTAATAAAATTTTATGGTCAACAGTATCAAAAGCAGCACTGAGGTCTAACAGAACAAGCACAGAGATGAGTCCACTGTCTGAGGCCATAAGAAGATCATTTGTAACCTTCACTAATGCTGTTTCTGTACTATGATGAATTCTAAAACCTGACTGAAACTCTTCAAATAGACCATTCCTCTGCAGATGATCAGTTAGCTGTTTTACAACTACCCTTTCAAGAATTTTTGAGAGAAAAGGAAGGTTGGAGATTGGCCTATAATTAGCTAAGATAGCTGGGTCAAGTGATGGCTTTTTAAGTAATGGTTTAATTACTGCCACCTTAAAAGCCTGTGGTACATAGCCAACTAACAAAGATAGATTGATCATATTTAAGATCGAAGCATTAAATAATGGTAGGGCTTCCTTGAGAAATAGTAAAATAAAAAAAGCGTTACGAAACTGTGACTCATTTCGTGACGGGAGTATGAAAGAAAAGTATGAGACATGATGATTATGCATGCTTTGCTAATTGCAGAGGGGGAAAGGCTGCAGGTTCTCCATGCATTCATCAGTAGGTTAAAGTGAACAAAATATTTATTAATTTACAGCAATGCTACTGTTGAATTAATGTGGGTGTGCACAAAAACTGCTGGAAGGGACATTGATCATATTCTTAAATATATAAAGATAGGGTGTGAAAATTTCATCAGTGTGAGCATGACTCTCCAAACTGAGGATTTGCTGTAGTATAAATGATCTTGTCGTATCTGATCAGTGGTGCCTTCACATTTTTTCTTGGTGGGTCTGAGTGGAGACATATTTCTGTGGAAGTGGCATGAAAGAATCTGCATCATAATTTAAGAATAAGCGTTTTATGGTGAATTTCAAGTGCCTGCTGTATATGTGTTGTTAATTTGTAAACAAAAATCACAACAAATAGAATTTAAAAACAGCAACTATAATAATAATTACCCTTCTGAAAGGAGTAAGTAAGACCCTTCGGCTGCTCCCTTGTTTTCACTCGGGGTCGCCACAGCAGATCCAAGGTGGATCTGCATGTTGATTTGACAAAAGTTTTACCCCGGATGACCTTCATGACGCAACTGCACATTGCATGGAGAAATGTGGCAGAGGTGGGATTTAAACCAGGAACCTTTCACACTGAAACCAAGCACATTAACCACTTGGCCACCACCCCTGCCAATTACCCATCTGAAAGGACACGAATGAACATTTGGAAATTTTCTGGGAAAAAAAAAAATCAATCAATAAATAAAATACTTCACAACAAACACCTATGGGATAGAGGCTGTTCTCATTTAGGTGGCGCTGTTGTCCATCACTGTTAATGTTTGATTGTCATCTTCACATTTCTCCAATTAACCAGGTTGTGATTTGTGGCCAGACTTACTTGACAAGCAAAATAAATAAATAAATACATTTTTAACCGTGGAAGCAGTTTTAAAAAATGTAATGACAAAAAAAAAAAAAAAAAAATGCTTTGCATTATATGAGTGATCTGAACTTGCTCAGTTGATAATAAACATAATAAAAAAAGTGAATAAACATATTGTCTGTGCCATTGGAGTTGGTGGTACTGTAGGACAAGAGCATTCAGAGAATGTGACCAACAAACAGGCTAACAAAGAATTTGGAATGGTAATTTGGAAACTAGCTGTGTACCTATGTCTCTTACATACTGCAAGTAAAATATTGAGACGTGGGCATACATCTGCATGTTGTGGGAAGTTATCAACACTGGCAGATTTGCAATAAAATTATTATTATTTTTTTCAAATGTTGCTTTATTTACAAAAATTTTTGAACTTCTGCCCTTAATGTTCTTTTCGTCTCCACTCAAAGCCAAAATTAAGCTTGACACCATTATTTAAAAATTAATTAAAGCATAGAACACACAATTGATTACCTAAATTAATTTGAGGGGTGGGGGTAGACTCATCTATCTAGTAATTCACTACTTATTACTGGGTGCATACCTAGCCTTTGGAATAATCATCACTTTTACAGCAATATTATTTTATAACCCACCTGTGTGCATATGTGTATGTGTGCATGTATGTATGTATGTATATGTATGTGTGTGTGTATATATTATTATTATTGCTTATCCATTGCTTATTATTGCACACACTGTTTGACAAACATTTTCCTCTACCTGCACCCATCTTGTGTGTTTTTTAAGAGCTGACGTAATGTGAATTTCTCCTCTGTGAGATCAATAAAGTTTTATCTTATCTTATCTTTTATCTTACCTGCCTAACTGAAAATCTTGCAAATTATAAACCAACAATTAAAACGAAGCAATGGCATGAGAAGTCGAGTGCACATTGCTAAGAAATGTGCAACATCTGTAATGGCTAATCAAGGTAATGAATATTGTCCTTTTTTTATTGTTTATCTTCTTGATTAAATCTAGCAAAGCTCATATCGGTGTGCAAACAAAGTCTCTTGCACTGACTCGCAGATGCCAGCGTCCGATGCATATTAATATGATATGATGTGCCCAGACTGTGCAAAGTCAACACAGCCTTATTAGAGGGTTACTGCTGTGATTTCGTGCAGGAGCAGCTGATGACGGCTCGGGAGGATTTGTCACTCGGGATTTTAATGAAACTTTATCAAAATATTTGCTTTGCAGGTGTTCGCGCTGCACCTGGGTGCCCCTGGCAAAGTCACAGATGCGTAATATAGCTTGAATTATTCTCTTGCTCTGCCCTTTGCAGAGCTAAATTTAAGATATGCTGAAGAGCATGACCTAAGTTTAGAAAAGAACACAAATGTCACAATATCCAAGCGCTTATGAAAGTAAACTTTTCTCAGACTCTCCAAGTTTACTCCAATGAAATGAACTTGTTTTGTGCTCTAATGGTTTTTACTTCCATTGAAGGGTTCTGCTGGATTTTAGTTTTGCTTTCTGTGGTGGTATGCTTGAATATTTTTGAAATAATGATCAGGGTAATCCTATTGGAGCTATTTTATCCCCCCCAAATCCTGCCAACTCCACAGACACACACACACACAAGGAGCTTGTTAGGGATGCGAGCCTTAGGTTGAGGTTGACGCATAGCGAGAGACGAGCGGGGACAAACCGTCGTCTGGCAGCGTGTAACCTTGACACCAAATATGCAGAGCAACTTTGACAAGACAAACAAAGCGTGAGGCCGTGAACGCCGGCTCCAGCATTGGTAAATGAGGTGTCGGGCAACGTTGTTTTCCATGTGGCTGCTCGCGCATGTTTGTATCCGTCATATCGCTGGCGTCGATGGCTTTGACTGAATAATAGTCTGAGCATGGGGAGATACGACATTCAAGGCTGAGCTTGAGCTTCACAGATAATGCACGCCTGGAAAACAGAAGCGTGCAAGGTCTTTAAGTTGTACAACTGCATCTATGGTGCCTCCAGAAAGTATTCACAGCGCTTCACTTTCTCCACATTTTGTTATGTTACAGCTTTATTCCAGAATGGAGGAAATTCATTTTTCCCTTCACAATCCTACTCACAACACCTCATAATGACAACATGGAAAAAAGTTTTTTGAAATGTTTGAAAATTTATAAAAAAAAAAAAAAAAAAAACACCTCTCAACCTACATCAGGTTGGATGGGTGCATTTTCAGATCTCTCCAGAGGAGGGATTCAGGTCTGGGTTCTGGGTGGGATTCTCAAGGAGATTCACATAGTTGTCCAGATGCCACTCCTTTGATATCTTGGCTGTGTGTTTAGGGTCATTGTCCTGCTGAAAAACATCCCCACAGCATGATGCTGCTGCCACCAGGCTTCACTGTAGGGATGGTGCCTGGTTTCCTCCAACCATGATGCCTGACATTCACGCCAAAGAGTTCAAGCTCTGTCTGATCAGACCAGAGAATTTTGTTTCTCGTGGTCTGAGAGTCCTTCAGGTGCCTTTTGGCAAACTCCAGGTGGGCTGCCATGTGCCTTTTACTAAGCAGTGGCTTCCGTCTGGCCACTCTACCATACCGGCCTGATTGGCGGATTGCTGCAGAGATGGTTGTTCTTCTGGAAGGTTCTCCTTTCTCTCTCAGGTTCTTGGTGACCTCCCTGACCAAGATCCTTCTCCCCTAATTGCTCAGTTTAGACAGGCGGCCGAAGTTGTAAATGGCAGAAGTTTAGACTTCTGCCATTTACAGATGATGTAGGCCACTGTGCTCATTGGGACCTTCAAAGCAGCAGAAATGTTTCTGTACCCTTCCCCAGATTTGTGCCTGAAGACACTCCTGTCTTGGAAGTCTACAGAGAGTTCCTTTGACTTCATGTTTGGTTTGTGCTCTGACATGCACTGTCAACTGTGGGACCTTATATGCCAGGGGTGGGCAATCATGTGCCATAAAGGGCCGAGACACTGCAGGTTTTCCGTGCAACCAGTCACCTCAGCAGGTGATTTCATTAATGATCAGGTGTCTCAGCAGGTGATTTCATTGACAACCAGGTGTTTATGTTCAGAGGAGAAGCTCATCAGCAACCCACCTGCTGAGGTGAATGGTTGCATGGAAAACCTGCAGTGTCTCGGCCCTCAATGCCCACCTCTGTTATATGCAGACAGGTGTGTGTCTTTCCAAATCATGTCCAATCAACTGATTTTACCCCACGTTGAGTCCAATTAAGCTGTAGAAACATATCAAGGATGATCAGTGGAAACAGGATGCACCTGAATTCAATATTGAGCTTCATGACAAAGGCTGTGAATACTTATGTACATGTGATTTCTTAGTTTTTTGTTTTGTGTTTATATATATATATATATATATATATAAATTTGCAAAAATATCAAAAAGCTTTTTTCACATTGTCATTATGGGGTATTGTCTGTAGAATTTTGAGGAAAAAAGTGAATTCAATACATTTTGGAATAAGGCTGTAATATAACAAAGTGTGGAAAAAGTAAAGTCAATCAATCAATCAATCAACTTTTTTCTTATATAGCGCCAGATCACAACAAACAGTTGCCCCAAGGCGCTCCATATTGCAAGGCAAGGCCATACAATAACCATGAAAAACCCCAACGGTCAAAACGACCCCCTATGAGCAAGCACTTGGCCACAGTGGGAAGGAAAAACTCCCTTTTAACAGGAAGAAACCTCCAGCAGAACCAGGCTCAGGGAGGGGCAGTCTTCTGCTGAGACTGGTTGGGGCTGAGGGAAAGAACCAGGAAAAAGACATGCCGAGAAGGGGGGCAGAGATCGATCACTAATGATTAAATGCAGAGTGATGCATACGGAGCAAAAAAAGAAAGAAACAGTGCATCATGGGAACCCCCCCACAGTCTACGTCTAAAGCAACATAACCAAGGGATGGTCCAGGGTCACCCGATCCAGCCCTAACTATAAGCCTTAGCGAAAAGGAAAGTTTTAAGCCTAATGTTAAAAGTAGAGAGGGTATCTGTCTCCCTGATCTGAATTGGGAGCTGGTTCCACAGGAGAGGAGCCTGAAAGCTAAAGGCTCTGCCTCCCATTCTACTCTTACAAACCCTAGGAACTACAAGTAAGCCCGCAGTCTGAGAGCGAAGCGCTCTAATGGGGTAATATGGTACTACGAGGTCCCTAAGATAGGATGGGACCTGATTATTCAAAACCTTATAAGTAAGAAGAAGAATTTTAAATTCTATTCTAGAATTAACAGGAAGCCAATGAAGAGAGGCCAACACGGGTGAGATATGCTCTCTCCTGCTAGTCCCCGTCAGTACTCTAGCTGCAGCATTCTGAACCAACTGAAGGCTTTTTAGGGAACTTTTAGGACAACCTGATAATAATGAATTACAATAGTCCAGCCTAGAGGAAATAAATGCATGAATTAGTTTTTCAGCATCACTCTGAGACAAGACCTTTCTGATTTTAGAGATATTGCGTAAATGCAAAAAGGCAGTCCTACATATTTGTTTAATATGCGCTTTGAATGACATATCCTGATCAAAAATAACTCCAAGATTTCTCACAGTATTACTAGAGATCAGGGAAATGCCATCCAGAGTAACGATCTGGTTAGACACCATGCTTCTAAGATTTGTGGGGCCAAGTACAATAACTTCAGTTTTATCTGAGTTTAAAAGCAGGAAATTAGAGGTCATCCATGTCTTTATGTCTGTAAGACAATCCTGCAGTTTAGCTAATTGGTGTGTATCCTCTGGCTTCATGGATAGATAAAGCTGGGTATCATCTGCGTAACAATGAAAATTTAAGCAATACCGTCTAATAATACTGCCCAAGGGAAGCATGTATAAAGTGAATAAAATTGGTCCTAGCACAGAACCTTGTGGAACTCCATAATTAACTTTAGTCTGTGAAGAAGATTCCCCATTTACATGAACAAACTGTAATCTATTAGACAAATATGATTCAAACCACCGCAGCGCAGTGCCTTTAATACCTATGACATGCTCTAATCTCTGTAATAAAATTTTATGGTCAACAGTATCAAAAGCAGCACTGAGGTCCAACAGAACAAGCACAGAGATAAGTCCACTGTCCGAAGCCATAAGAAGATCATTTGTAACCTTCACTAATGCTGTTTCTGTACTATGATGAATTCTAAAACCTGACTGAAACTCTTCAAATAGACCATTCCTCTGCAGGTGATCAGTTAGCTGTTTTACAACTACCCTCTCAAGAATCTTTGAGAGAAAAGGAAGGTTGGAGATTGACCCAGCTAAGATAGCTGGGTCAAGTGATGGCTTTTTAAGTAATGGTTTAATTACTGCCACCTTAAAGGCCTGTGGTACATAACCAACTAACAAAGATAGATTGATCATATTTAAGATTGAAGCATTAAATAATGGTAGGACTTCCTTGAGCAGCCTGGCAGGAATGGGGTCTAATAAGCATGTTGATGGTTTGGATGAAGTAACTAATGAAAATAACTCAGACAGAACAATCGGAGAGAAAGAGTCTAACCAAATACCGGCATCACTGAAAGCAGCCAAAGATAACGATACATCTTTGGGATGGTTATGAGTAATTTTTTCTCTAATAGTCAAAATTTTGTTAGCAAAGAAAGTCATGAAGTCATCACTAGTTAAAGTTAATGGAATACTCAGCTCAATAGAGCTCTGACTCTTTGTCAGCCTGGCTACAGTGCTGAAAAGAAACCTAGGGTTGTTCTTATTTTCTTCAATTAGTGATGAGTAGAAAGATGTCCTAGCTTCACGGAGGGCTTTCTTATAGAGCAACAAACTCTTTTTCCAGGCTAAGTGAAGATCTTCTAAATTAGTGAGACGCCATTTCCTCTCCAACTTACGGGTTATCTGCTTTAAGCTACGAGTTTGTGAGTTATACCACGGAGTCAGACACTTCTGATTTAAAGCTCTCTTTTTCAGAGGAGCTACAGCATCCAAAGTTGTCTTCAATGAGGATGTAAAACTATTGACGAGATACTCTAGCTCCCTTACAGAGTTTAGGTAGCTACTCTGCTCTGTGTTGGTATATGACATTAGAGAACATAAAGAAGGAATCATATCCTTAAACCTAGTTACAGCGCTTTCTGAAAGACTTCTAGTGTAATGAAACTTATTCCCCACTGCAGGGTAGTCCATCAGGGTAAATGTAAATGTTATTAAAAAATGATCAGACAGAAGGGAGTTTTCAGGGAATACTGTTAAGTCCTCTATTTCCATACCATAAGTCAGAACAAGATCCAAAATATGATTAAAGTGGTGGGTGGACTCATTTACTTTTTGAGCAAAGCCAATAGAGTCTAATAATAGATTAAATGCAGTGTTGAGGCTGTCATTCTCAGCATCTGTGTGGATGTTAAAATCGCCCACTACAATTATCTTATCTGAGCTAAGCACTAAGTCAGACAAAAGGTCTGAAAATTCACAGAGAAACTCACAGTAACGACCAGGTGGACGATAGATAATAACAAATAAAACTGGTTTTTGGGACTTCCAATTTGGATGGACAAGACTAAGAGACAAGCTTTCAAATGAATTAAAGCTCTGTCTAGGTTTTTGATTAATTAATAAGCTAGAATGGAAGATTGCTGCTAATCCTCCGCCCCGGCCCGTGCTACGAGCATTCTGACAGTTAGTGTGACTCGGGGGTGTTGACTCATTTAAACTAACATATTCATCCTGCTGTAACCAAGTTTCTGTTAGGCAGAATAAATCAATACGTTGATCAATTATTATATCATTTACCAACAGGGACTTAGAAGAAAGAGACCTAATGTTTAATAGACCACATTTAACTGTTTTAGTCTGTGGTGCAATTGAAGGTGCTATATTATTTTTTCTTTTTGAATTTTTATGCTTAAATAGATTTTTGCTAGTTATTGGTGGTCTGGGAGCAGGCACCGTCTCTACGGGGATGGGGTAATGAGGGGATGGCAGGGGGAGAGAAGCTGCAGAGAGGTGTATAAGACCACAGCTCTGCCTCCTGGTCCCAACGCTAGACAGTCACAGTTTGGAGGATCCAAAAAAATTGGCCAGATTTCTAGAAATGAGAGCTGCTCCCTCTAAAGTGGGATGGATGCCGTCTCTCCTAACAAGACCAGGTTTTCCCCAGAAGCTTTGCCAATTATCAATGAAGCCCACCTCATTTTTTGGACACCACTCAGACAGCCAGCAATTCAAGGAGAACATGCGGCTAAACATGTCACTCCCGGTCTGATTGGGGAGGGGCCCAGAGAAAACAACAGAGTCCGACATTGTTTTTGCAAAGTTACACACCGATTTAATGTTAATTTTAGTGACCTCCGATTGGCGTAGCCGAGTGTCATTACTGCCGACGTGAATTACAATCTTACCAAATTTACGCTTAGCCTTAGCCAGCAATTTCAAATGTCCTTCGATGTCACCTGCTCTGGCCCCCGGAAGACAATTGACAATGGTTGCTGGTGTCGCTAACTTCACATTTCTCAAAACAGAGTCGCCAATAACCAGAGTTTGATCCTCGGCGGGTGTGTCGTCGAGTGGGGAAAAACGGTTAGAGATGTGAACGGGTTGACGGTGTACACGGGGCTTCTGTTTAGGGCTACGCTTCCTCCTCACAGTCACCCAGTCAGCCTGCTTTCCCGACTGCACGGGATCTGCCAGGGGGGAACTAACGACGGCTAAGCTACCTTGGTCCGCACCGACTGCAGGGGCCTGGCTAGCTGTAGAATTTTCCACGGTGCGGAGCCGAGCCTCCACTTCGCCCAGCCTGGCCTCCAAAGCTACGAATAAGCTGCACTTATTACAAGTACCGTTACTGCTAAAGGAGGCCGAGGAATAACTAAACATTTCACACCCAGAGCAGAAAAGTGCGGGAGAGACAGGAGAAGCCGCCATGCTAAATCGGCTAAGAGCTAGTAGCTACGCTAAGCTAGCGGATTCCCAAAAACACACAAAGTGAATAATGTGCAAATAATCCAGAGGTGATTCAGCAGAAGGAGTGCCCCAATCAAGGCACCAAACAGGCCATGAAGCAACACAGGCAACGCACGACAACGGTGCCAAAATAAAACAAAAATAAAAAAAAATAAAATAAAAAAAATAAAATAAAAACGAAAGCGTTAGCAAGCTAGTTAGCCTGCCAACGCTAATGAAAGTTAGCTGATAAAAGTGCTCCGTCGCGATGTTTCGACCGTTAGAGGTCTTCCTTAGGCGTTGGAGCACAGTAAAAAGTTAAAAAAAATTAAAAAGTAAAAAAAAAGTAAAAAAGTCTTGAAAAAGACTGTTAGTTCAAGTCCAAAGCAGCAGGTAGCAGTCTCTGTGTAAACAGTCCCAACAGAGAGCCCTCCAAAGTTGATGTGAAAGTGTTGTGAATACTTGCCGGATGCACTGTAGAACTGCAGATATGATATTGAGAATTAATAATAATGGTCCCTGTGTTTAGAACCTCGTCTGCAATTGTTGATTTTTGATACACAATTGCGTTCAGAGACAGTCAGAAAAAAATTTAGTGTTACCAGTTGGGGCCTGAACATGTGTGTGTAATCTGTGGTCACGTTGCACAAAAATTGTGCAATCAGGTTAAATAATAAATAAAAAGCATAAATAATCGGATTTAATTGGCGCAGTTGAGTGTACTCGTGTGTAAAAGTAGGTGAAAGTAGACTAGCTGGTACAATGTGCAGTAATCTGGAGCTACTCTGCAACGTGAAACCTATGAAAAGCATGTTACTCACTTTTTAACATTGGCATGCTGTACTTACATACATCACCACTACTGGCAACCTCCGAGCATGCCTGAATGCCTCATCTGAACAGAGTTCAGCGGCGCTTCATCTGGTGCTTCCTGGTCAGTGCTCTCAACTTTTGTCTTTGTTTATTCCATGTTGACATGGATTTGGAGTTTCTGAACAACCTGGTGCTCTCCAGCCTGTCATACATATGGAGTGTACTTGGCGTGTGTATGGCGATTGCGTGACATGTTTGTGATGGATTGTGGCAAGTACTGCACGTGCCTCTAAATGCCACAAACAGGAGCTTTATTCATGCGCTGGCTTACATACAAAAACAATCATGTAATGGGAATCTTACACAATTAGGTGCATTTGCCAATATTAGGTTACACTTGTGTGAAAGTGTTATTTAAAAAAAAAAAAAATTGGGCCTGTTTTCAACAATTTTGAAATCGTGACAGAAATCTGAGCCAAAATTTGTAATGGGATACCACCCTGAGGCTGAAGAAAAGCCTTTTTCTGTGGGTTAAATGGTGACCATAATGACATAATAACGGCTGTACCTCGACACGAGACAGGTTTCTTTTCAAAGAGGTACACGACAGGCAGCTCAGTGGGGTGAAGCACTTCCAATATATAGACCTGGGTTTGATTCCTAGACACCATACCTGTCTGTGTCCTTGGACAAGATTCTTCATCTACATCTTCCCAGTCCACCCAACTGTAAATGGGAACCAGCCGAGGTGTGAGTGTGTGCTGAACTATATTACTATGATTTTCATTATGTTCAATGCAGCATTCACATGCTGGGTGTAGAAAATACATCATACCGGTCATTAGAGTACATCACTCCCATCCTCCATTCGCTTCACTGGCTTCCTGTTTCTGCTTGGATCACATACAAAATTTCACTGCTTACTTTTCAGTGTTTATAAGGAAACGCCCCATCATACCTAACAGAACTCCTCACCCCTCACTGTCCTGCATGTTCTCATCACTCCTCCAACACCCATCTTCTTCTCATTCCTTGGACTCGATCCCACACCATAGGAGACCATGCCTTCTTCCACGCAGCCCCTCGACTGTGGAATGCCCTGCCTCCTCATGTGAGGGTGCCACAGACCACTGAATCTTTTAAAAAGGGCCTTAAAACATTTCTTTTTACCCAATGTTTTAATTGACATTTGAATTTTTGCTTCCCCTATTGTTCTAGTGATTGTTTTAATAATCTGCCTACTTTTTGTTTCTGTTTTTATTCGTCTTTCCTTTTAATTGCTTTAGCACTTTGAGATTTATTGCAAATGTAAAGTGCATTATAAATTATTTTTTATTATTGAGAGTTTGTTGCTCTATAAGAAAGCCCTTCGTGAAGCTAGGACATCTTTCTACTCATCACTAATTGAAGAAAATAAGAACAACCCCAGGTTTCTTTTCAGCACTGTAGCCAGGCTGACAAAGAGTCAGAGCTCTATTGAGCTGAGTATTCCATTAACTTTAACTAGTAACGACTTCATGACTTTCTTTGCTAACAAAATTTTGACTATTAGAGAAAAAATTACTCATAACCATCCCAAAGATGTATCGTTATCTTTGGCTGCTTTCAGTGATGCCGGTATTTGGTTAGACTCTTTCTCTCCGATTGTTCTGTCTGAGTTATTTTCATTAGTTACTTCATCCAAACCATCAACATGCTTATTAGACCCCATTCCTGCCAGGCTGCTCAAGGAAGTCCTACCATTATTTAATGCTTCAATCTTAAATATGATCAATCTATCTTTGTTAGTTGGTTATGTACCACAGGCCTTTAAGGTGGCAGTAATTAAACCATTACTTAAAAAGCCATCACTTGACCCAGCTATCTTAGCTAATTATAGGCCAATCTCCAACCTTCCTTTTCTCTCAAAGATTCTTGAGAGGGTAGTTGTAAAACAGCTAACTGATCACCTGCAGAGGAATGGTCTATTTGAAGAGTTTCAGTCAGGTTTTAGAATTCATCATAGTACAGAAACAGCATTAGTGAAGGTTACAAATGATCTTCTTATGGCTTCGGACAGTGGACTTATCTCTGTGCTTGTTCTGTTGGACCTCAGTGCTGCTTTTGATACTGTTGACCATAAAATTTTATTACAGAGATTAGAGCATGTCATAGGTATTAAAGGCATTGCGCTGCGGTGGTTTGAATCATATTTGTCTAATAGATTACAGTTTGTTCATGTAAATGGGGAATCTTCTTCACAGACTAAAGTTAATTATGGAGTTCCACAAGGTTCTGTGCTAGGACCAATTTTATTCACTTTATACATGCTTCCCTTGGGCAGTATTATTAGACGGTATTGCTTAAATTTTCATTGTTACGCAGATGATACCCAGCTTTATCTATCCATGAAGCCAGAGGATACGCACCAATTAGCTAAACTGCAGGATTGTCTTACAGACATAAAGACATGGATGACCTCTAATTTCCTGCTTTTAAACTCAGATAAAACTGAAGTTATTGTACTTGGCCCCACAAATCTTAGAAGCATGGTGTCTAACCAGATCGTTACTCTGGATGGCATTTCCCTGATCTCTAGTAATACTGTGAGAAATCTTGGAGTTATTTTTGATCAGGATATGTCATTCAAAGCGCATATTAAACAATATGTAGGACTGCCTTTTGCATTTACGCAATATCTCTAAAATCAGAAAGGTCTTGTCTCAGAGTGATGCTGAAAAACTAATTCATGCATTTATTTCCTCTAGGCTGGACTATTGTAATTCATTATTATCAGGTTGTCCTAAAAGTTCCCTAAAAAGCCTTCAGTTGGTTCAGAATGCTGCAGCTAGAGTACTGACGGGGACTAGCAGGAGAGAGCATATCTCACCCGTGTTGGCCTCCCTTCATTGGCTTCCTGTTAATGCTAGAATAGAATTTAAAATTCTTCTTCTTACTTATAAGGTTTTGAATAATCAGGTCCCATCTTATCTTAGGGACCTCGTAGTACCATATTACCCCATTAGAGCGCTTCGCTCTCAGACTGCGGGCTTACTTGTAGTTCCTAGGGTTTGTAAGAGTAGAATGGGAGGCAGAGCCTTCAGCTTTCAGGCTCCTCTCCTGTGGAACCAGCTCCCAATTCAGATCAGGGAGACAGATACCCTCTCTACTTTTAAGATTAGGCTTAAAACTTTCCTTTTCGCTAAGGCTTATAGTTAGGGCTGGATCAGGTGACCCTGAACCATCCCTTGGTTATGTTGCTTTAGACGTAGACTGTGTTTCATAATTATTGTATGGCCTTGCCTTGCAATGTGGAGCGCCTTGGGGCAACTGTTTGTTGTGATTTGGCGCTATACAAGAAAAAAGTTGATTGATTGATTGATTGATTGATTATTGTTATTATTATTAGAGTAGTAGTAGTAGTATTAGTAGAATCCCTGCAGTGGCAGACAGGAGATGACGCCATCAGACAGGTTCATTTTTCAGTATGAACAAGAAGAACAATAATTTACTTAACTGAAACAGAACAGACTTTTAGCATTTTGCACAGTGTTTTAGTGCTGAGTGAACTTTTGAGGAACTATAGCTTAGTTTGTTTCTGGAATAATAATAATAATAATAATAATAATAATAATAATAATAATAATAATGACTTGGATTTGTAGAGTGCTTTTGAACACACCGAAAGCATTTTACAAGTTGCATTATTCATTCACACACATTGGTGGTGGTAAGCTACTAGTGTAGCCACAGCTGCCCTGGGGCAAACTGACGGAAGCATGGCTGCCATTCTGCGCCTACAGCCCTTCCAACCACCACCTCATTCATACACCAGCAAGGTGGGTTAAGTGTCTTGCCCAAGGACATAACGCCGATATGCAGATTTTTGACTGGTTGGGAGCCAAATTCGAACCGCCAACCCTTCAGTCATAAGACAGCTTGCTCGACCAAATGAGCTACCACTGCCTGGAATATTACACAAATTATTTACAATTACGTGATTACAACCGGGTGATTCTCTGCACTTAAATAATCGATCTCTCAATGGTTGTCTTTTCTCCTCTGTAAAAATAAAACAGCATCAAATTTGTCCTTGTTGCTACAACAGGCAGTAAAAGTTGAACATTTTTCAATTTTTTTGGCAGCAAGTTCTGTCACAGTGCGTGGTTGCTGTGCTTATAACCAGCTGAGACATAATTTTCCTCCATCCTCGTAATCTGAAAACAATGGAACACCCAGTTTACCGTTTGCCTCTTACAGCCAACATGTAAATGCAGCATAAGGCTAATTCTGGTGCAATGCATCAAATAGAAATGTTTACATTTAATATTGAAAATCGCTCCTCACGATTTAAATTTAATTTAATTTAACTTAATGTTCAATCTAAGTCCAGCCTCTGCCTGGACAGATCATATATTATAATAATAATGGGGTGGCACTTGGGGTGGCCAATCAGATTCCAGTGGTGGCTTTGGCAACCCAAAGCTGCCACCTGGACATGCCTATGATTCAAAGTTTTATCTCCCTCTTGTGGTGCAGAAAACAGCTGTAATCTCTCCTTGGGGCAGTGAGCCTTTTTCACTGTGACAAGGACACGTCTCCTGTCTGCTCTGGAAGGGATTTGTTGATTGGATGTTGATCCTTCCATTTTGGATCAACGAATCTATTGGCCGGCTTTTAAATCAAAGTGTGCTGCTGTCTAATTGTGTTTGAACATCCCAGTCGTGAAACGCATGCTTAATAACGACTTTGATAGCCTGCCACTGCTATTGAGCCGTGTCCAATGTTTCACAGAACCACCCCACCCCTCCACTGCCACCGACATGTACATACATGAGTGCACATTTACACAAAATGTTATATTAAAATGATGACAAGAGGAAACTACAACCGGCTGCTACAGAACCGTGTCAGACGTCGTCCATCCTGCCATGTGTTAGAGATTTATTTGTCAGAGGAACCTAAGTGAAAACATGATAAGAGGAATGAAATGGTAACAGGAGATTTGCCATCTGTCAGAGGAGTGCGGAAAAAGCTTCCTGAATTAATTCCGCCAGCTGTTCTGTTTGTACCTGCTCTGCCTCCTTTGAAACACAGCAACTTTGCCAGCTCGTGCCTCGATTGCTTCTCACAAAATCGCCCACAGTAATGCCAAAGGTGATGCCAGCGTCCCTACATTATTTCATCACGTGTGTAATCATCACTCAGTTCTTGCAAGGAATCTCAGAGGGAGAACCGGGATTAGGGAATCCAGCGGCCGGAACAAATCGAAACGGCTTCTCCTGGGAGGGGCTCGTCAACGGAACGTGTGGCGGAAGAAGGAGGCAACAACTTTGACCCGTAGTCCAGCCATTCTTTTCTCCCCGCTGTGTGACTCATCACGTTCAGTTAATTACTGAGATACACAGTGCTGTCTGCCTCCAGCACCGACTCCAAAACCCCAATCACAGGTCTCAGCATTGTCTGAAAAGAGCCTGAAAAATTGTCAACCTTTGTTCGCGTTAAGCCTGTTTTTTCAGCGTGCTTCCTCGTAACCCCGAGGCACTGCACAGTGAAGATTTTTCTCCTTTTTCTTCAAGAAAAAAAAAAAAAAACTCTAAAATGAGGCACAGTGAGACTGTGAAAGTGTTGGATGGACTCTTGGCTTTGCTGTAGCATGCATTTTTCATAAAGTAGTCGATTTATCCTCCCTCACTGAGGGGACTGTTGAAATGGTTTTAAGAGGAGGGGTAGAATGTGTTAAATACATTCAGCTGTGGAGCCGACTAGTTGAAGACTCTGCCCGGCTACTTTTGTGATGAAGAGGAGAGGATCATTGTGGGTATGACTGAAAAGTGAAAACCAGCGATGGCTAAATGTCAGAGGTGTGAGGGGAACGAGAAGAAGAAACGTTTGCATAAGAGGGCCAGGGGCACTTGCCTGTTTCCCTCATGGCGCCTTATTATAATGAAGCCTCCTGAGTCACCGGCCACTATAGAATCCTTGAGTCAGCCAACCACAGGAGACGATCCATAGGCTGATGTTTCTGCTCTTACAGCACATAAAACATTACAAAATGATTTTCTTTATCAGGCTGTGCAAGGCAGAATTCAGAATTCTCTCTAAAACACTCCCGTGGGGATAGGTCCCAGTGGCAGTTGACCAAGCACCTAACCTTCCACTTCCCTATTCCCTGCCAAGTCCTCCAACTCTTACCAAGGGATCCTGAGGCATTCCCAAGTCAGCTGGGAAATATAACCCCTCCAGTGTGCCCTGAGTCTTCCCCAGGACCTCTTCCCAGTTGCACGCACTTGGAAGACTTCCCTCGGGAGATGGCTCAACCACCCCTTTAATGCAAAGAAGCAAGCAGCTCTACTCTGGGTCCAACCTGGATATTTGACTTTCTCACCCTGTCCAGGAGTGTAACTTAATGAAGGAATCTCATTTCCACCACTTGTATCCATGACCTCATCCTTTCAGGTGAGGATAGGAGCATAAATCGAGTGGTAAATTGAGAGCTCAGCTCCTTCTTCACCATGATGGTGATGCGGTATAGTGTCCATAAAACATCAGACATCGCCCCAGTCTGTCTATCAATCTCACGCTCCAACTTACCCCTGCTCGTGTACAAAACCCCAAGATACTTAACCTCCTCTACTTGGGGCAAAAACTCACCTCTGACCCAGAGGCAACAGTCCACCCATTTCCGACAGAGGACCATGATCTTAGATTTGCAGGAGCTGATTCTCATCCCGATTGCTTCACACTCAACCCCAAACCTGTCCAGTGCACATCAGAGGTTGCTACCTGATGATGCCAATAGACCCACATCATCCACAAAAAAGAGAGATGCAACTTGGAGGTTACCAAATGGAGTATGAGGTACTGAAACTGCTGCAAAATGCAATCAGAGCCCAGTTTCATTAAGCAGTTTAACACTGTTTAGTCGAATAAACTCACTTAGTTGACTTTTTTTTTTACATTAGTTGTTGCCACAAAGTGCTTAGTCTGCTAAAGGTTTGCATTACCCAACTAAAGTTTTATCCTGGTACAGAAAAGGCTAATCTTGTTTTAGTCGACAAAACAGTTCAGTTCAGTTCAGTTTATTGACCATTTACAGTTACAGAAACCACATTGGAAAAAAAGGTGCAAGAAGCTCAAGTGCGCTGTTGACATTAAAAACTATACCACAAGACGTGCACAAACAATTTAACAGACATACATGGTAAACAAATGCCATGTAAATTCTAAAAGATCTAAAAACTATATCATGAACAAGAAAACAACCAAACGCCTGAGGAAACAAATATGTACAAATCTAAAATTAAGGAGTTCATAAAAAACAAATTAACAATGGAAATGTCAAAGTGCATTGTTAACGTGCAATAAATAAATAAAATGCACTATATAAAGTGCATTGTGCAAATCCAAAATTCAAAGTGTGCCATTCAGAATCATCACAGCTTGTGGAAGAAAACTCCTCGAGTGTCAGACAGTAGAGCATTTAACACAACGGAATCTTTTTCCAGAGGGAAGAAATTCAAACATGGCCATAGACGGATGACTTGAAGTGTCATTAATGATAGTCAGTGTATTAACTCAAAAATGGTGGCTATCATGTACCACCACTTGATAGAACAATCAAGAGCACCCCTACGTCACTCATATTCCTCCAAAAGGGTAGGTTCCTGTCATGATGTGCTTGTAACAGTTCTCACATTAGTCACCAGGCATCACTGTTAAACTGAACAGCATTGTGTGGACAAAAAGGCTTGATGGAAGTGTAGAAGAAGAACTGCTAGGCTCAGAGGTAAACACATCGTTCGCCAGTTTGCATGTGTCTGTAAATGTTAGTAAAGCCAGTTAACAAAACAAAGGCTGGATAGTTCAGGACATGACCAACCCGCACGTAAGCAAAACTCTTGTGCACTGGAGATGTTTCTTGGCAACAGTGCTTGCAAGGCCGCTATGCCCGTGAAAATCATGGACTAATGTAAGACGTATAATCTACAAGTTTAGCCATCAATGTGAAATGGAGATTAGACGGATAATGTTGGGAGACTAACCGTAGTTGACTAAGTATAATAGACTAAAAGATTAGACTGCTTTATGAAATGACCACAGTATGAGCTGTGTCCACATTCTCAGCATTACCGCGGACCTGTTCCCGGTGGGCATTGGACTCTGCCAAGGCTGCCCCTTATCACCAGCCCTGTTTGTGATGTTCATGGATTGGATTTGAAGGCAAGGCACAGGGATATAGGCAACATGTTCCTGAAAGTGACAATTTCTCTCAGAGAAAACGTGTGACTCTATAAGGGGATTATATCTTACACAGAACCTTATTATTTGAGAGTCTGTAATTCTCTTTGAAAACCAGTGTCAAATATTTTTAGGCAAAATAAAGTTGTCATAGTCAAATACTGAACAGTTTTCAAGCTAGTTATGAATCTTCCCCTATAAATGATAGATTTATTCCTCCCTCTGTTTGCAGATGACAGCCTGATGTCATCTTGACATTTCCAATTGCGCGGTATTTCCTAACAACATAGGCCAATTTCTTTAATAGCTCTTGAGCCTAATTAGGCTAGCTCTAATGTTCTACTCGGAAGATTGTCAAATCCGATGTCCAATTTACACAGCAGATCAGGCAAAGGTCCGCCTCCGCTACCTCTCTAGCTGATTATAGAAGAAGTGCCTGGTGTACATCACCCACAAAGAAATTCACGCATTAGAAGAAGGAAAGCAGCACACATACTTGTGCTCACATTCGCACATACACACCAGCAGATCAATACTGCAGGCGAAGAGGCTAAGCGACTGAGGTTGGCTCTCTCAAACCCTGGCTGTCTGTTTCAGACAGAGTCTCTCTGTTACAACACACACAGGCTTCTCAGTGCTGGACGAAGAATAGCAGGTGCAAACATTACTGGAATGTTAAAATCAAAAGTCAAAGTATCGATGTATATCTGCTCATCAGGGGGAGGATATGCAATTATACATTGGTGTCAGTCACTACTGTATTAAAATAGAACATTTTAAAGGAATAGTTTTCACATAAGAATGAAGAATCTTTGAAAGATGGCAAAGAATGCAATCTGGCATAATTTACACCTGAATTTATGTTGTTAATCAATCAAATAGAGCAGCTCATGAACAGCGAAACTAAATTGTTAGGATTAACCCTTAAGCGACCAAGCCATTTTAGCAGCTAATATGGTAGGCTAATTATAGCATCAAACACAGAAGAACCAGTGATCAGCAAATATGCCAAACTTTAACACAAATCTCAGTGAACCCATCAGTCATCATTTGTGACTATCATGAGCTATTTTCATCCTCACTCTGGGCATCAAGAATCAGTCTCAATGCTTGTGCAGATGTAAATGCTGCTATTCTAGGTCTGTTGGCCATGATTTCTTGCAAAATGTAAAATAGAATGATTAGAGTTGGCACGTTACAATACCATCTGAAGCTATAATGTTGAAAATCTCACAGATCTTCCCGGGGGGGAACATAAGTGACCCCGCACAAGTTTTGATTATCCTTGCCACACGCATCGGCCGATCCCTGCAAAATTCTACAAACAAATGCCAGACAAATAGATTGGCAAATTCGTAGTAGGTAACTTTTTTCTGATTAAATTTAGAAAAAATGGTGCACAAGTCGGTCGCTTGAGGGTTTAAAAGGGTCGTACTAAGCAAAATACAGGTTTAACTACCTTTCACGGTTAAACATAGTGGAAGATTCATATTAAACACACTCAATCACATAATTCTATGACTGTGTATGTAGAATATTTATGCCTGAAAATATCCATTTTACCAGCCTCCGCTAAAGCTCACTTTGCGACTGTATAACCAGCATGAACGTCCGCAAATCATCAGACACAACAGGGTTATTCCCATTCTAATCCAATTCCATCTTTGGCATGGTTTATCTTTCTGTAGGTAATTCGGTCGGTGAGGCTTACTGTTGAGGCTCCAACAACGGTCAGGGTGTGGAGTAATCCATCAAATGTGAAAATTCATCAAATGTGAAACGGTAATTCTGTATCAGAATCCACATCAGTACTTTCATATGGTACATTAAATTCACCCATTTCGGCATAGTCATCGGGACGCGACTTTCTCTCACTCTCAGCTAACCTCCCCATTCTGACATCCGCGTAGCAGTGGTCAGGGCTTAGCGTAAAACATCCAGATGTGAAATGGTTGAATATTTTGCCGCCGTTACCCCGATATTATACGGTCTGAAATCTCACAAGATTCACAACCAATCAGATTTGTGGAAAAAATGCAATTGGATTAGAACATGATTTACACAGCATGGAATCTCAGAGCAAAATAAAGCTGTTTGCGCAAATGGGCAGCCCTGTTAAAAATAATAATAATTAAAAAAAGAAAATTCTGTTGTTTTTATGGTGAAGGGGGGAATGGGGAAAATGGGAGTTGTAGTTGCTGGAATAATTCTGGCAAACACATACCTTCACAGAAAATGGTGTAAGTTTTACATTAAAAACCATTATCACTTGAAACAAAAAAGTAATTACTTTAGAGAAAATAAATAAATTTTATCCTATTAATATATAGCCTACTCAATATGGCAATATGATAAACAATTCATTACATTTTCAGCGTAGTTCTTGTTTCGTGACAGCGAAGTGGCTCAGCCAGAGAGCATGCTGGCCTCCCAAATGAAATATCCCAGATTCAGAGGCTCATTCACCTGTTATATAGCTGGAGATGTGTTTGGAAAAACGAGAACTACATGTGGATCCCATCCCGAAGCCCCTGTGGTGGCCTAGAGAAAAATGGGAGTCAGTGTACAACAAATAACTGGTGTTTAAATTCTGCCAAATAATCCATTTAACACAGCATTGTAATGTTACTTACAGCAAATCATGTTTTCTGCTGGTTGAAAATGTCATTTTTGTAAGTTACAACAACTTTATACAGAAACATTTGCAGGTTGTGGCAAAGTTCACTTGTTTTCAGTGAGGAAGGTTTTGGTTCGAGGCCACTCCTGCCTCTTCTCGATTTAATGTGGAGTTGCATCAGAAAGAGCATCCGGTGTGAAACTTTTGCCAAATCAACACACAGATCCACCTCGGCTCTGCTGTGGCAACTCTGAGAGAAAACAAGGGAGAAACCAAAGGGACTTATTTTACTGTATTTTTTACAGAATTATTGTGGCAACCATAGCTGCAGATTTTGGGTGTTTTACCATAAAACAACGATTTATTGATTCCCATTGACCTATTTCTTTATTTACACTGTTGGACTTATTCACTAAACTAGTCATGGGTACAGTGCATCTGGAAAGTATTTACAACGGTTCACACTTTTCCACACTTTGTATGTTACAGCCTTATTCCAAAATGGAGTAAATTAATTTTTTTCCCCCGCAAATTCTACTCACAACACCCCATAATGAAAACATTAAAAAAGTTTTTCGAAATTTTTGCAACTTTATAAAAAAAAAAAACACACAACTAAGAAATCACACGTACATAAGTATTCACACCCTTTTCTCAATACTTTGTTGATGCACATTTGGAAGCAATTACAGCCTCAAGTCTTCTTGAATATGATGTCACAAGTTTGGTGCACCTATCTTTGTACAGTTTTGCCCATTCCTCTTTGCAGCACCTCTCAAGCTGAAAAAAATCCCCACACCGTGTTGGTGCCACTACCATGCTTCACTGTAGGGATGGTGCCTGGCAGTGGTGGGCACAGACAACCAAAAAATTAACTTAGATGACAGATAATAAGATAACTGAAAAGTTATCTTTGATAAGATAAACTGATAAACCACTCAAAAATGTATCGGAAGTTACAGATAATCGATAACTGATAAATTCCGGTGTTGTCTATGGGACATTTGCAGTTACTAAAGAGCTGTTTTTCATTTTAACACAATCACTTTTGAAAGCATCAAAAGCAGTAAAAGACCTAAAGAATAAGCAAGAATGTTTAACCATGCTGCCCTCTGCAGGAAGCAGCACAGACAAATCCTGAGAGCACCACAAAATCAAAATCCAAGTTGGATCTGCATGTTGAATTGGCACAGGTTTTACGCCGGATGCCCTTCCTGACGCAACTCCACATTGCATGGAGAAATGTGGCAGGGGTGGGATTTGAACCCGGAGCCTTCTGAACTGAAACCAAGTGCATTACAACCACTTGGCCACCACCCCTGCTAATTCTGTCATTTGGTACAAGTTAAAATATAACATATATCTTTTAATATTGAATAAGGCACTAATTCTGAGGTTTTGTAACAAACACAGACTGCAAAGCATTCTGGGTAAAAGTGCTAAACAGTGATTGGTCAGTAATCCATTATGTAAACCAACACGTTAATGTGACGTGTGTCATGTGTTGGTTTAAAGATAAATGTGCTTTTTGTAAAATATTCCATTTTATTTGTAAAAACAGGCATTTTTACAGAGCCCTGGAAGTTGTCATCGCAATTGCATGTTTTAAACTGTTTATGATGTTGTAAAACGTGCACGCAATATTAGAAAGTAATTTAAGTAACTTCGTTCGTGTGGACCGATAAGGAGTCGGAATAACTTCTAACCGTAGTTTTTAGAATACAAAGTTAAATATATGCACACAAAAAAGTGCCTGGACAATGGACAATACCAACACTTTGAGAGCAGCCATGTACCAAGATGTTTAATACTGCCATGAACACTCCTGGCTAGTAGATGGCAGTAGCGGCCTTGAAAAATGTCAAACAAAATTCCAGATAATCCGTGTCTGCTACATTTAAGATGCGTGGAATTTAACAAACGCAAATACACTAACGTCTATAAACCCAGGAGAATATATTCCGAGAGTTTTAGGCACTGTATTTCATTGCTGTTATCTGTGGGACCCTGAACAGAGTGTCTGAAATGGCATTTGTCCTGTCGTGAACGTCTGAGACTACCTTATGCTACCATAATGCATTGCTGCCTGGCACAGCATGTGCTCACACAAAACCTTAAAATTAGCACATTACTTTTAAAACGAAAACATATATCTGATATTTTACTTTATAAACTTCAGACATGACAATAATTTTAAATAATTGTGTCTAAAATGAGTGGTTAAAATTTGACCATAAGTTAAACATGTATGCCTAGGATGACTTGGTGACATTGCGATTATATTAGTATGGTGTTAAAGGAAATTATTTTTTCTTGTCACCAGTCTCCTTTGCTTACAGACGATAGCGTGGGTTCTGTTTGTAGAGGATAGAACAACATGCTTATTAGGAAACTTTTAACAGATAGATCTCAACAGCTTTAACAGTTTTAAAAATGTTTTTCACTGTTCAGCTTAGTTTAGTGCATTATTGGTCTAAAAGTTATCGGACGGTAATTCATCGGAAGATAATTAGTCCGATGATGGTTTTTAAATTTATCTAAAAAGATAATCCGATAATGAAAACATTATCGTCGATAATTATCTGTTATCGGATTATCGGAAGTGTGCCCACCACTGGTGCCTGGTTTCCTCCAAACATGTTACCTGGCATTCACACCAAAGAGTTCAATCTTTGTCTCATCAGACCAGAGAATTTTGTTTCTCATGGTCTGAGAGTCCTTCAGATGCCTTTTATCAAACTCCAGGTGGGCTGCCCTGTGCCTTTTACTAAGGAGTGGCTTCCGTCTAGCCACTCTACCATACAGGCCTGATTGGAGCGTTGCTGCAGAGATGGTTGTCCTTCTGGACAACCATCCTTTTGTTGGCATTAAATAAAACTCCTAAAAGAGAACCAAGGTCCACGGCTGACTTCTCTGCAGCTGGGGATTTACAGTATGTTGTTGGAATGCAGCAGCTATTACATCGTTGAAGATCTCCACAGCTGGACTGGCACTGACTGGCAGGTATGTCACTTTCTGCCTCATATAGTACTTTGGGTTTACGTGATGTGTTTGTTATGCAGTCACAGATTGTCCGCAAATCAGCTGCAAAGCAGACATAATCCAGATGCTTTATCCGTGGCCAATCTGTATGCATTTGCTACAACTTATTTTAGTCCATGATGTGGACATGATAGGCACGCATATATATCCATTTTACACACTGTCCCAGTCTTCTGCCAAGCCACAAATCCCCGTCAGTTGCGGATATCAGCGGATAACGGCAGATATACAGAGCATAACATCAGTATGTATTGAGTATGTAAGGCGGATGTCGTCCGCAGCCAAACTTTTGTGGATAATTGCGGACGTGTGCGGGTGTCGGCCGACTCATACAAGCATGTTTCACGGATATTGCGGATGTTTGACAAATATGAGCCAATTTTGTGTGCAATCCATACGCAAATCTTCCTAAACACCAGTGGGGCTGGGCCCTAAGCTCAATTTTGAGCTTCTTGGCAAAGTCTGTGAATACTTAAGTGCATGTGATTTCTTATCTTTTTTTTTGATTAATTTTTAATACACACACCACACACACACACATACAGACATACGGGCTGTCCATAAAGTATAGGTCCTTTTTATTTTTTTCAAAAACTATATGTATTTCATTCATATGTTTTTACGTCAGACATGCTTGAACCCTCGTGCGCATGCGTGAGTTTTTCCACGCCTGTCGGTGACGTCCATTCGCCTGTGAGCCTTGTGGGAGGAGTCGTCCAGCCCCTCGTCGGAATTCCTTTGTCTGAGAAGTTGCTGAGAGACTGGCGCTTTGTTTGATCAAAATTTTTTCTAAACCTGTGAAAACACGGTTCGAAAAATTAAGCTGGTTTTCGGTGAAACTTTTAACGGCTGATGAGAGATTTTGAGGTGATACTGTCGCTTTAAGGACTTCCCACGGAGCGAGATGTCGTGCAGCACTGCCAGGCGCCGTCGTCAGCCTGTTTCAAGCTGAAAACCTCCACATTTCAGGCTCTATTGATCCAGGACGTCGTGAGAGAACAGAGAAGTTTCAGAAGAAGTCGGTTTCAGCATTTTATCCGGATATTCCACTGTTAAAGGAGATTTTTTTAATGAAAGACATGCGGGCGGATTGCAGCGTCGGCTCGCCACAGGAAAAACACCTCTGTTGGAAGCCTTAAGGACAAGTCGGTCGGAGGTGGCGTCCGTCTGGCTGTTTCATGCTGAAAACATCCTAATTTAAGGCTCTGTTCACCCAGGTCGTCGTCAGAGAACAGAGAAGTTTCAGAAGAAGTCGGCATGAGGAGATTATGCGGACATTACACTGTTAAAGGAGATTTTGTAATGAAAGAACGTGCAGGCAAATTCACCGAGTCGGTTCCGTGACGACGCTGCAAATCCGTCTGCGCCGCGACAGGAAAAACACCTCCGTGTTGAAAACCATTTGTAAAATTCAGGTGGCTTTTGATGGCTTTCAACAAGTGAGTATCTGAGAAATTGTTTAACAGCTGGGCATGTTCCAACTTGTCCGTTAAGGTTTCCAATGGAGGTGTTTTTCCTGTCGCAACCCCCCGCGGTCGGGTCCGGCCGACATGCGAATCTGCCCGCACGTTCTTTCATTACAAAATCTCCTTTAACAGTGGAATGTCCACATAAACTCCTCATGCCGAACTCCTCTGCAACTTCTCTGTTCTCTGATGACGACCTGGGTGAACAGAGCCTGAAATGTGGAAGTTTTCAGCTTGAAACAGCGAGACGACACAGCCGCCTCGGAGCGCAGATCCCGTCAGGCGCCGTAAGCGACACTTACACACCAAAATCTCTCATCAGCCGTTAAAATTTTTACCGAAAACCAGCTGAATTTATCGAATGGTGTCCACTCAGTTGTGCCTTACAGTTTTTGAAAAAACTTTGATCAAACAAAGCAGCAATCTCTGAGCCATTCCTAAACAATGAAAAAATCGACGAGAGGGTGGGCCACTCCTCACTCAAAGACTGCCCACAGGCGAATGATGTAACCGACAGGTGTGAAAAAACTCTCGCATGCCCACGAGGGTGCAAGCATGTCTGATGTAATCACACGTGATTCAAATCCATATGGTTTTTGAAAAAAAATAATAAGGTCAGATACTTTTCTAATAGACCTTGTACATATATATATATATATATATATATATATATATATATATATATATATATATATATATATATATATATATATAATTTTCACTTGTCATTATGGGGTCTTGTGTGTAGAAGTTTGAGGAAAAAAATGAATTTTGTCTATTTTGGAATAACGCTATGACGTACAAAAAAGTGAAGAGTTGTAAATGCTTTCCGTGGGTGTAACATAAAGTATCAACTATCATTCCCTTAATTCACAAGTACACAGTATTAGATACATTGCTATCAAGGATAAGGATGGGTGCAGAAGTGACATGTTTTCTGGTGATGACACCAGGGTGCAAAAAACTGTAGCCAGAATCGAAGGAGACATAATGCTGGAAGTATAGGGTTTGCTTTGACACTTGGATAACCATTTGCTGCATCAACTGCTATGTGTGAAAAATTCGTTCTCAGTTTGCAGAATATCTTTACTATCCATCAGTCCGTGCACCCAGGGACCTCATACTAATTCCAGAATGAATGGACAAGGACAGACAGTTCCACACAAACACTGTGAGAATGTTGAGAAAACTTAAAAAGTTGACATAAGTTAGGTCATCTTAAAAACATTGGTTTGACGTTGTGTTGTGAGGTTAATTAAACTCAGAAACATTTAACTCATTCATTTTTTTACAGAGACACACTTTCCCATTTAATTGAATGGGCACGTGTGTCCAAATTATCGACTGGCGGTGTTGGTAAGTAACCAATTTGCATTTTTAAGATATATTACGAATAATGAATTTGCAATTTCTGCTTGATGATATTTTATACATTAGTAAGGATAATTTGATACTAATTATGAGAATTTATATTTTTATTTACAATATAAAAAAATAACTATATATGTTAATAAATTAAGAAAAATGAAATAGTTTTGTTCCAATTGATAAGGAAGCTGGATAACTATTTATGACGGCTTAATCCTTTTCTACTCACTCCTTTTCAAATATGTAAACTAAGTCCAGTGTCTGACAATTTCTGTTTGACTTATACTTTTCATTGTCGGTGAAAAATTTTCCTCGATCTGCATTTGTTTTCCTTATTTTATTTCTTTATTATTTATCATGTTTAAATAAACTTGAATCAATCAATAAGTGTATTAGTATAATAGCGTCTTTTTTCGCTGCTCCTGTTAGGGGGCACCACAGCAGATCAATCGTTTCCATCTCCCCCTGTCCTCTGAATCTTCCTCTGTCAAGCCAGCCACTGCATGTCCTCCCTCACCACATCCATAAACCTCCTCTTTGGCCTCCGTCCTTCTCATCATGCCTGGTTGGCTCCATCCCTCAGCATCCTTCTCCCTATATACTCTGGTGTCCCTCCTCTGCACATGTCCAAACATCTCAGTCTCGCCTCTCTGACTTTGTCTCCAAACTGTCCCACACTGAGCTGTCCTTCTGATATGTTCATTCCTAATCTTGTCCATTCTCGTCACTCCAAAAGAGAATTGCAGCATCTTCAGCTCTGCCTCCTGTCTTTTGTTAGTGCCACTGTCTCTAAGCTGTACAACATAGCTGGTCTCGCGTACTGTCTTGTAGACTTTTACCCTTCACTCTTGCAGATATCTTCGGCCACCTTTATTTCACCCACTCCACCCTGCCTGTACTGTCTTCTTCACCACTCTACCGCACTCTCTATTACTTTGAACAGTTGACCCCAAGGATTTTAAACTCATCTACTTTCCCCACTTCTACTCCTTGTAACTCATTATTTCTACTGGGCTCCCTCTCATTCACACACATGGGACTCAGTCTTGCTCCTGCTGACTTTCATTCCACTGTTCTCCACAGCATATGTCCACATTTCCAGGCTAGACTCAACCTGTTCTCTACTCTCACTACAGATCACAATGTCATCTGCAAACATCATAGTCCATAGAGACTCCTGTCTGATTCATCCGTCAACCTGTCCATCACCACTGCAAACAAAAAAGGACTCAGAGCTGATCCTTGATGTAATCCCACCTCCACCTTGAATGAATCTGTCATGTTACTGTGCATCTCACCACTGTCACACTATTCTTGTACATGTCCTGCACTACTGTCACATACTTCTCTGCCCCTCCAGACTTCCTCATGCAATACCACAACTCTTCTCGTGGCACCCTATATAAGCTTTCTCTAAATCTGCAAACAAACAACACCTTCTGGCCTTCTCTATACTTCTCCATCAGTATTCTCAGAGCAAACCTTGCATCTGTAGTGCTCTTTCTCGGCATGAAACCATACTTGCTGCTCACAGATCTTCACCTGTTTTGTAAGCCTGGCTGCTACTACTCTATCCTATAACTTCATGCTGTGGCTGATCAGTTAATGCCTCTGCAGTTAGTGCAGCTCTGCACATCACCCTTGTTCTTAAAATAGGAACCAGCACACTTCGCCTCCACTCCTTAGGCATCCTCTCACTCTCCAAGATTTTATTAACCATCTGGTTAGAAACTCCACTGCCATCTGTCCAAAACAGTTCCATGCCCTCCACTGGAATGTCATATGGACCACATGCCTTTTCACTCTCATCCTCTTCATACCTGCCCTCACCTCAGCTGACTGATCCCTTGTACCTTCCTGATTTACTCTCTCCCATCATCCAAACTTTCTCTCTCTTCATATCTTCATGCATCAGCTCCTCAAAATATTCCCTCCACCTTCTGCAACACAATCTCTTACTTGTCAGTACATTACCATCCTGCATCTTTTACCACCCTAACCTTCTGCACATCCTTTCCAGTTCAGTCCCTTTGTCTGGCCAATTGGTACAAGTCCTTTTCTGCTTCTTTACTATTCAACTTCTTGCACAGCTTGCTAAATGCCTTTTCCTTCGCTTTTGCCACTTCTCTTTTTGCCTTAGACACATCTCCTTGTACTCCTGTCTAATTTCTTCATCTCTCCGACTATCCCAGTTGTTTTTCACCAACCTCTTTCTCCTTATGCTTTCCTGGACATCTTTGTTCCACCACAAGTTCCTCGTCTAACTTCCACTGTCCAGATGTCACACCCACAACTTTTCTAGCTGTCATCCTCTCCACATCTGCAGCACTTTTCCAGTGGTCTAAAACTGCCTCCCCATCCATCCAGTGCCTCTCTTACCTGCTCACTGAATTTCACACAACAGTTTTCCTCCTTCAGCTTCCACCATGTGATCCTTTGTTGAGCTCTCACTCACTTCTTCACCTCTGAAGTCATCCTACAAACCACCATCCTATGCTGTCTAGCTACACTCTCTTCTGCCACTACCTTACAATCTCTCATTTCTTTTAGCTTGATTGGCAAACTGTGGTGCACCTTCCTCCACTGTTATATGTTACCCTGTGCTCCTCCCATGTTCTTAAAGTACGTGTTCACCACAGCATTTCCATCTTTTTTTGCAAAATCAACTACCATTGGCCCTTCCACATTCCTGTCGTTGATACCATATCTAACCATACTTCCTCATCACCTCTGTTCCCAACATGCCCGTTGAAGTTTGCTCCTATCACCACTCTTTCATGCTTGGGCACATGCTCCACCACTTCATCTAATTCACTCCAGAAATCTTTTCTCCTTTATCTCGCAACACTACCTATCGGGCATATGCACTGATGATATTCATCATCACCCCTTCAATTTCTAACTTCAACCCTCATAACCCTGTCAGACACTTGCTCAACCTCCAACACACTCTTAATATACTCTTCCTTTAAAATGACCCCAACACATTTCTCTTCCTATCCAGACCATGATACAACAACTTGAACCCACCACCTATTGTCTTACTCATACTTCCTTCCACTTAGTCTCTTGCACACACACACAATATGTCTACCCTTTCTCCTCTCCATCATATCAGTCAGCTCTCTCCCTTTACCAGTCATACTGCCAAACATTCAAAGTCTTGACTGTCACTTCCAGCCTTCTACTTTTCCTTTTCTCCTGCTGGTTGTGGACAACGTTCTCCTCCTCTTCTTCTTCTTTCGCACAGCAGTATAGCCAAATTTCGGCCGGCACCCTGTTGGGCAACAGCACTTGGTGGCGGTCGTTGCTAATCTGGGGCCTGGACTGATCTGGTATGGAAATTTGTTTTGTAATCTGCATCTTTAATTTTGGCTTGTTTGACACCGGATGCCCTTCCTGACGCAACCCTCCTCATTTGTCCGGGCTTGGGACCAGCATTCAGATGTACTGGCTGCACACCCCATGTGGCTGTTATTATTTTATTATTATTAATAATTATTATTATAGACTTTGAGCCCCGTGATTCATATCCATAAAAGTGAGAATAAAACTTTCATAACTTTTGGTTTGTACTATATTTTTGCAAAGCCTGGTTTCCTCCAAGGTTGGTGGCATTCAACAGGGGGTCCAGACTTTAAAACATGGTTGAAAGCAGTCATTGTTGTACTACATTATTGGTATTTATTCTTGATTATTGGAGTTTATTTTGTTTAGCGATATCTGGAAAAGCCCAATATACAATAGTTATCATTATTATTTATAATAACAACAACAACAACAATTACAACAATGATTAATTTCAAACCATGTTTAAAGCCCAGACCCCCTGGTGAACACCACCACTTGAGGAGGAAGCAGCCATTGTAAAAATATAGTACAAACCAGAGTTATGAATCAAGGGGCTCACGGTTTATAACCATGATGATGTGCAGCCCGACGATCATGGTTGGCTCCAAATATGACAAAGTGCACTGTTTGATGGTGTAATGCGCCAGACTCGATAGCAAGGTGTGATGATGTAACTGCAGATCATTCGTAAAGACCTGCAAACCAGCCGTATCTCGTGTAAGTAACCGTCTGTCTGTTACATGATGTGTCTCCAGCCTTGTCCACTTGTTAGAGTCCTATGCAATGAGGGACCTGCATGATGGGTTACGCTCAGGAAAACACACCATGTGACTGATGCAGCTTCCTGAAGCATGTCAGACACAAAAATAAAAATAACTTTTAATTTGACAGACATTTTGCCAGGATGACACCTGTTCCCAGTTCTTCGACTAAACAAATCATGAACAAGTGAATCTGTTGTCAACTTTCACCTACCTTCACTGTGATTGGCTTGATCAAATTTGAGCTAGGTTGTGATTGGTCAGTTCATTTAGCAAAGCAATGATCTGTTTTTTTTTTTTTCAATAAAAAACTAAGGGTGAAATACTGGACATTTTTCACAGTATAAAGTAAAAATTAAAGATCGCTGAAGAAAAATCAGTGAGTCTCTAAATCTTTTATCTCTTTGGATTTTTCTTTTCAATTAAAGTTATAAAAAGTATTTCATTTATCACCATTATAATATTATTTCTGAACCTTGGCTTGAAGGACTCACACACTTCTTGGATCAAAGTTACTATTGTCTGGGAAAAAAAAAAAAAAAATCTAAATTTGAACCACATGGTTAAAAATTGCAGCAAAAAGCCTCCTCTTTGGCCATGCTGGAAAATCAGTTTCCCAGCATGCTATTCAAGCATCTACACTACATGTGCTTGTGTTAGCTTCGTCAGGCTGAAGAAATCTAACAGGCCTTCAGTTGTGACTGAAAGTGCTAAACAAAAAAAAAAAAAACACATAAAACAAAGGACACAACTGCAGTCATATACATGCAGCCCACCAGACACCCAGTTGAGTAGAACATATTTCATATGAAAGTTTTGCTGGATAGCTGCAGTACAGACAACTTTCACATGGACCTGCTGGTGTCAGCTGTCAGTACTAAGGGCCCCATCACACGTAGTATGAATAAGTACAAATCAGGGCAGAACAGCTCTGACCATTTCTGTTGCGACCACTTCATGCACGCTCATGCATGAAACGGTCACAGCGGGAACACAGTACAAGCAGCTGGAGTATGTGTAACGACATCGCGCAGCTGCTGTGAAAAAAAAAGAAAAATACATGCCACCCATGGGATTCGAACCTGCAATGTACAAAAGCTCTGATTGCCAGCCAGAGACTTTACCACTGCACTACCATCACTTCCTATAAAAGGTTGCAGAAAAATGACCAGAAATCAACAAAGACATGTTTGTATTTTTAAAAAAGACACAAAAAAAATGCAGTGATAACTGACCAAATGGCGTTGTTATGGTGAATTTCTGCTGATACATGACTGAAAGTGGCGTATTTGTCGCACTGTTGGCTTGTCATATATTCCTGCGGCATACCACTCACAGGAGACATGTGTCCTGTCAGACAGATGCGACATTCAAATTGCCTGCTGCCTGCTCCCCAGCCCATCGCAAAAGTGATATATGTATTTATGTATTTCCACGTGAGGACAGCAAGAACACACACACGGAGTGGGGGGAGTGTGCGAAACACACGCACACGTGTTGTGGGGGGAGCAGACACTCTGGCACACTACGTGTACTTGGCAACTCCACAGTTGTGGAGGTACGTAGACAAATTTCACCGCCAGTTCGAGAGTGATCATCTGCTGACTGTTTCCATGCTAATAGTGTGAATGGCCACACATTTTGTAAGTGCCAAGCGAATGGTGTTAGATGTTTGTGTGTGTCGCCTGGAATTTGGCTGACATCTGCCATGAGAGGGATCGATGGGCTCACACAGCGCACACTCTGTCGTTCAGCGGCTGATCTGCGCAAATAGTTGTAGCAACAGGTGTACGACGTGTTGGAGGCAGCTCTGATTTTATACGTATTGCATACGATTCCTGCTTCGTGCGCAATTCATGCAAAATTTGACCACATTCATATTTTGTGTGAAGGGGCCCTAACTTTTGTTACAGTTAAAGGCTTTTTCTCAGTTTGCCAAAATAAGTTGAATAACATTTTGTCATAGCTTTATTAAAAGTATCTATCTGAACTGTGTGTTGGAAGTTCTGAGTTTCCAGTTTCTTTCAAATGCACCACTAACTTCAAACCTTGTGCTTTTCTTCCATGCACTATGCAAATGGGAAATGTTCCAGAATTGGACCTGGACCACATCAGAAATCTGTTCCTTCATAATACGCAAAAAGCCATTTTACATATGCAGATGTTTTATTCAAATTTCCAGTTTTTTAACCCTTCAATGTTCAGCTCAACCGTTTGGTAGAGAATATTTATATCTACTACATTCTACTGAAAAATGTGAGGACATTAAAGGGTTAAAGAATTTTTTTTAAATGATGCTCTAGCTATTACCTTATCGGATTCCTGTTAACTCTAGACCATTCATAGAAACTAATTACAAGGTTGCTAGACAGTGTGAACATTGATCTGAAACTACATATTAAACAAATATGTAGGACTGCTTTTTTGTATTTGTGCAATATCTCTAAAATTAGAAAGGTCTTGTCTCAGAGTGATGCTGAAAAACTAATTCATGCATTTATTTCCTCTAGGCTGGACTATTGTAATTCATTATTATCAGGTTGTCCTAAAAGTTCCCTGAAAAGCCTTCAGTTAATTCAAAATGCTGCAGCTAGAGTGCTAACAGGGACTAAAAGGAGAGAGCATATCTCACCCATATTGGCCTCTCTTCATTGGCTTCCTGTTAATTCTAGAATAGAATTTAAAATTCTTCTTCTTACTTATAAGGTTTTGAATAATCAGGTCCCATCTTATCTTAGGGACCTCATAGTACCATATCACCCCAATAGAGCGCTTCGCTCTCAGACTGCAGGCTTACTTGTAGTTCCTAGGGTTTGTAAGAGTAGAATGGGAGGCAGAGCCTTCAGCTTTCAGGCTCCTCTCCTGTGGAACCAGCTCCCAATTCGGATCAGGGAGACAGACACCCTCTCTACTTTTAAGATTAGGCTTAAAACTTTCCTTTTCGCTAAAGCTTATAGTTAGGGCTGGATCAGGTGACCCTGAACCATCCCTTAGTTATGCTGCTATAGACTTAGACTGCTGGGGGGTTCCCATGATGCACTGAGTGTTTCTTTCTCTTTTTGCTCTGTATGCACCACTCTGCATTTAATCATTAGTGATTGATCTCTGCTCCCCTCCACAGCATGTCTTTTTCCTGGTTCTCTCCCTCAGCCCCAACCAGTCCCAGCAGAAGACTGCCCCTCCCTGAGCCTGGTTCTGCTGGAGGTTTCTTCCTGTTAAAAGGGAGTTTTTCCTTCCCACTGTTGCCAAGTGCTTGCTCACAGGGGGTCGTTTTGACCGTTGGGGTTTTTCCGTAATTATTGTATGGCCTTGCCTTACAATATAAAGTGCCTTGGGGCAACTGTTTGTTGTGATTTGGCGCTATATAAATAAAATTGATTTGATTTGATTTGAAACTTGAAGTGTCATAACTGGAAGTGGTCAGTTACTGACTTTGTCTGCATGGAGCAAACTCTATATAGTTGCCATGAATCTCCCAAAATAAAAACTTTACCAGCAATAAAATTAGTCTTAGCTTTGCAGTCTACCACAGAAAGAAAGCTTGTTAACTGCCTTTGAACACTTATCAAATTGGGAAGACTCAGACAGGGACTACACCTTTGAAATGAACTCAGTGATGACTTTGACACAGAAATGATGCACTTAATTTAATTTGATGTAAGCAATAATGTAAAATGCAAGAAAAAGACAAAAACTCAAAATAAATCTGTTCCATTATTCAAAAACAAGAGCAATCAGAGATTTCTAATGTCTGCCAAGGGTCGAGGACTCAGAATAAAAGATATGTGATTCACATCATGACCCGGATTTTACCTGGATCTGGATTCCACAACACAATGAAATAATTGCACACTGATCCAAAATGGTCCGACTGATCAAAATGTTGCAATCTGATATTTAATTCACAAGTTGAAACAAAATAGTGTCTTCCTGATCTTGGTTTTACATTGTGATGTTGTATCCGTGAACTCGTTTTGACGTAACCCTTAAAAGTCTACAAAGTGAAATCCTGATCCAGAATCCAGATCCAAATCACCTCCAAAATTTAATGGAGTCTCCCATGACCTAATATAGATCTGTGGTGCAAATTTGGTGAGAATCCGTGAAGTAGGTTTTTTTTACGTAATCCTTCAAAGCCTATATAAAGTGATATCTTGATCTAGAATCCAAATAAGGATCCGGATCACCTCCAAAATTTAATGGAGTCTGTATCTGTGGTGAAAATTTTGTCAAAATCCGTGCAGTGGTTTTGACATAATCCTGTTAACAGACAGACAGACAAATAAATAAATAAATAAATAAACAAATGAGGATGATTTTACTACACTGCAAAACATGATACTTTGGATCAACTTTAAAAAAATGATGTAATTTGTTACAGCTAAATTTTTTAGTTTTTCACAATGCATATTTATGATTCAGTAAAGTGATTCCAGCAGAATTAAACTGGAAACCACAATTTTCCGTTACACCAATGTAAATGAGTACTTTGAATGAAGTGCACTGATGTTTCACTTTTTTTTCAGTGTACGTCCTTGGCGGACGTTGTTGCATATTAACAAATTTTAACTCTTCATTTTTCTCTCTTTTTTTTTTTTTTTTTGAATAAAATTGCCTTTTTACATGTTAAATTTCTCCACCCATCGAGAAGTGAGCTGGTGCAGACAGAGGAGAGATGGAGGGCAGCTCACAGCTGGGGTGGGTTGAGGCACTGGGTTTGGAGGGTGTGGCGGTGGAGGTGATGGCAAGTGTGTGCATGTGTTTGTGTGCATGTGCATGTGTGTACGTGCAACTGCGTATGAGAACAACATTCCGTAGCGGTAATTGCTCGGGAAGAGCTATGTGCACGAAGGACGTTGAAGCTTATTAAAGGAGGAGACAGAGTGATTATTCACGATGGTCCTCTTGAGAGACGAACGCTGAAGTCATTGCTTTTAATTAACTCTGAAACGGTTTTGCGGATTAATAACAATATTAAGAAGGGAACGGCAAGGAGAAGCGCAAACACATTCTGGATCCGGTTCAAGCTTTTTAATTACAATTAAACTGACTCGACGGCACAATAGCACAATAACTACAACTTTTATGTCCTCTTTTCTTTGTCACCCCACCTGGAACAGCCAATAAATTTGTCTTCATTGTTACCACCGTCTATCTCAGGCTGCTTTTAAGAGGGGGTACAAAGAAACATTGACTTTTTGGAGAGCGTTTAGGATTGGTTGGAAAGTTTGGCAGGCAAATAGAAGAAGAAGCCAAAGGAAGGTGCATCGGAACGCCAAAAATAGATGGTTGACTCTTGAGCTCGCTTTTGTGTTCTCAGTCGAAACTTGTCAATGTTCTGGGGACAATGCCTCAGAAACCCATAGGTGCTGGTGTTATATGCACCGCCTGTGAGAACCCCTGGAGTAGGAGGGGCACATGATGGAGAGCAACAACGCCGCAGGGCATGGAAACCTGCCGTTTTGCTAAAGCCAAAAGATGATAAAATACTAGTATTGTCTGCAATTCCTTGCTCCCAACTCACAGTGTAGCTGTTTTTTTGCAGCCTTAATGAGCTGAGGAAAGCACCAGTGTGACTGTAGGAGCATCGCTTTGCCTCTCAGCACTTCATCAATGATGAAGCAGAAGTCGGACCAACATTTATAACCATTCAGAGTCTGAGGCTCTGGGGGTCATCGCCGCCCTCCTGCCTAATAAACACCAGCAAACGACCGCACGCTTATGTGTTTGCACTGCAGAAGAAGAGGAGAAGTTAGCACTTTATAGACATTACGCGATCATCTATGCGCCCTGCGTTCCTCTCACTTAAGTACCTCCACACCCTCCTCTTGGGAACACAATGAAACAGCAACAGAAGGCGTTTTATGGGAACATATGTTCTCCTTCCCCTATTATATATCAATGCTTTTACGCCCACTCATAAACATTATTGTTGAGTGAGACATTATAAAAAAGGCATCTTTGTAGTTTTGGTGCTCTGTGTGAACTTAGAGACGAGAGTAAACGAATTAACCTCTAGCTGCAGGGTATCAGCACCGAGCTGATGCCAAGTGCACGTATCATGCACGCTGATTCAAACACTATAGACCCCTCTCACACACTGATACTTTATTATGGAATAGCAGAAAACTAGTGCTCTGTGAGGAATCTCACAAAAATGACGTCCCACTCTCTGCCGTACTGGTTGCTTGGGTATATACGTATTATACACTTTAATTCAGTTGCTGCCTTAGAAATGTGAGTAAATTCAACTTCAAAATAAGTTTTGTTTCAATGCAAAACTCACACTGTTATGCTGAACTGACACTTTGACATTTTCTTTCATTGAACTGACTCACAAACCCGATTTTGGATGATGCTGAAATGTTATAAAGTGAAAGTAAATTAAAGAAAAAGCTACTGTGACTTAATGACTATTGTTTTTGACAGTGATATTGGTGGTGAGAGTACATTTCATTTTTTGTAATGAAGTACCTGAATTAACAAATGTATCAACTTCTGTTGATGTAATTGACAAATATGTATTTTTTTTAAGTACAATTATCTCCACTTGACAACATTGGACTGGAATTCTGGGGTGGTGATGGTGTAGTGGTTAAAGTGTTGAGCTTGAGACCAGAGGATCCTCGGCTCAAATCCCAGCCTGACCAGAAAATCACTAAGGGCCTTTGGGCAAGGTCCTTAATCCCCTATTGCTCCTGGTGTGTAGTGAGTACCTTGTATGGCAGCACTCTCACATCGGGGTAAATGTGAGGCATTACTGTAAAGTGCTTTGAGCATCTGATGTAGATGGAAAAGCGCTATATAAATGCAGTCCATTTACCATTTTCCTTCATGCACGTTTATGGTGCACTACCATTGTGTTAAAAAATGCAAAACTTTAATTATCTCTCCTTGAAGACATCAGACCAGAGTTATTTTCCTTCATGCACATTCCCTAATGGTGTGCTACCACTGTGTAAAGTTTCACTCAAATCCGCAAAAGGGTTTAGGAAGAGTTGCACCTATGAAGGCAATATCATATGAAGGGTTCACATGCAGAACTCTATTTTTTTATGGAGAAAACTACAGTTTAAACTGAAAATTTTAAAGGAAATGCATTAAAAAAATGCAAAGATTTCCATAAAATGGAAATGGTTTAATATTGTGCACAGTGATAGATATCTAAGCATCCAAGTGCATGTTGGCCTCAATTAAAAGTTTGTAATTTTGGAGATACTGGGTTTTGCATCTGAAGTCTTCATATGATGTATGAATTAAAAACAAAATTCCAGTTATCGCCACATGAAGATGCTAAACCATAATTATGTTCCATCATGTACATGATGTCCTAACATAATGTTGTTTGTTGTGACTCCATAAACCAGTTTAGGAGGAGTTGCACTAGTGAGGTTCATAACATATGAGGCGTCAGCTAAAAACAAAATATTAATTATATCCTCTTAAAGATGCTGGACCAGAATTATTTTCCCTCATGCACATTTTCACTTTGTGTACTATCATTATTTGTAGTTTCGTTAAAATCTATTAAGCGGTTTAGGAGGAGCTGCACTTACAGAGTCCATATCCCACAGTATTACTCTCCTTCATGCACATGTTCATGTGGTGTGGTCCACTGTGTAAATCTTAACTGAAATCCACCAAATGGTTTCGGATGAGTTCGCTTCCAAGACACATGGTCGGACAGCCGGACAGAGTGATTCCAATGTCTCACCCCTTCCTCACCCTCCACCCCGCTCACCCCTAAATTTATGATTTTGGGTGATATGAAAAAACAACATGAAATTAACACAAATCAAACATTTCTCAATTCTTTCATAAAGTTATAAAGGTCATGCTGGTGGGCCACTGTGGCTGATAAAGGACAAGCATAGAGGATGAGAGTACTTTTAGTCAAATTTATTCATACTGCATCTGTGCAAAAGCACAATAGTTCAACAGTAGTCCCTAATGTTTACACAGAACATAATATTTTTCTCTTGTATATATTGTGTTTCCTCACACATTCATCATATAATGAAATTATCAGTCACGATTTCTCATTACCATGTTCATATATTTCACTTTGAGAACAAACACTGTGATGATGCAAAATGCATATGTTGTTATTTATAAAACAGAAAAGCACAGGACGATGCACATGCATCTTCACTTTTGTCATTGCCTCAACTTTGTCACAGATCTGGGCCATTTATTTGCAGGTCCTTCTGAAAAATGAAAGCTGAAACATGTCAGAGAAAACGTGCATGTTGTCTGAGAGTATTTTCTTCAAAAGGGGAACTGTGTTTGTTATGTATTTAATTTCTCCTCTTTTTTAATGAAAAGGAGCAGAAAATCTGTAGACAAGATAAATGAAAATAAGAGTAAATTACTTTTTAAATTCGGAGTAAGTGAGATAACAACAAATCTGGCACCAATTAACCTGTGCGTAAAATTATAGTACAACCTTGTGAAATAATTACAGAACACAAATAGACCAAATGCAGTTCGCACTGACAGACATATCACATAATTATGATCACACAGTTCTGATTTAAATGTTCTGAATGAAATATTCCCCCATCTCTTTGTAATTTAGCGCACAAAAATACCAAGTGCGCGAAAGGTTTTCCATGAGCCTCATTTAGAACAGAACGCGCACCGCTGCTTGCAAAAAAAAGTAATGTCAATTTAAAATTGTAAAGTGGCAATAAATACCTCTAAAATTCCGGAAACATTTTCAGTCATTTCAGCTTTTCCGCCTTAAACCATAATAAAAAATAAAAAAAATACATTCCAGAAATAACTGTCGCTGGATTCCTTGAAACGCGCATCCACAGAAACGTGACACCGGAACGTCCGTACGATTTAAAGAGAAATTAAGCAGCGTGTCGGTGTCGCGCTGAAGTCAGGACACATTGTGCGCGGAGGTATGACTGCCGACACTGCGCGCTCGGTGCCACAGCTGTGCGCTCCGGAGGGTTTGGATGCGCAAAGACGGAGCGCGCGCCCAGCAATGTGGGGCTTTTTATCAGTAAACTTCATTTAAAAAAATATACATGTATAAAGACAGAGAGAGAGAGAGAGAGAAGGGGGGAGGGAGAGAGAGGGAGGGAGAAAGAAATTTGAAGAGAAGACGGAGAGACATGATTAAAAGTTCCAAAACACTCACCTGACCGTTTTTGCAGAGGTCTGCCCACATACTGGTTCCGTCCCCTCCTCTCATCAGCACATGATAGATGAAGAAGTATGTGCCCGGTATGCTGCAGATGAACTTGCCAGAAATACCATCATAGTTGTTTCCAAGGTTGGTGACAACATCGTCAAACTTGAGGATCTCGTAGCCTTCGTGGGGGTTCTTAAGCCCTGCGTAAAAAGCCACCCGAGGCACTGTGCTGTAGGTGGCTGTGCTGATAGCTCCATTCTCCCCCAGGCCCAAAATCCCAGTCCTACCCTGATCCCCTCTGTCGCCAGGAGGTCCCACTGGCCCCGGTGGTCCTGGTTCCCCCGGCGGTCCCGGCGGTCCTGGCGGTCCTGGCTTACCTGGCCTGCCAGGCTTCCCCTGTGGGCCCTGCAGTAAGGTGGAGGGTGGAAGCACGTTGCTGTGGTCACTCAGTGCCTCTGCCTCCGCTTGGAGACCGGTGGAAGTGGTGCTGCTGGCCGCTGTGCCCTTGTTCAGGTACGGGTCGCACACCATACGACAGGCACCCAACATCTCATAGTGGCTGGCGTCTGTACCCACGGAGCTGACAAGCACAGGGATGAGTACCACCAACACCAGGACCAGCATAACCCCCACGGCAGCCGCCACCAGGGTCTTCCTCCCGATGCTGAGTCGGGGAAGGGGCTGCGCTGCCAGCGTGGGTCTCCCGGGGGCAGAAATGGTGACTGCTTTTTGTGGGGAGCCCGTCAGCTAGGAAAGGGACTCGGAGATCCCCAAAAGAGTTGTGAGAGGAGCGGTGGGTGCGTGAGGGTAAGCCAGCAACCCACATACACTTTGATGCACGTCGCTGCTCTGCTCAGTCACACTTGGCGAGGAAAGTCACACACGGGCAAAAGGTCTTCAGCGACAGCCAAGCGCACGGGGTGGACGCTCGGCACGCACTCGCAAACACAAGCAGAGTTGTGAGAAGATGCAAGGAGGAAAGGATGCAGAGCAAAGGGATGGAGTAAGAGACAAGGAGAGAGAGAGAGAGAGAGAGAGAGAGAGTGGGTGAGTGTGCGAGCAGAGTGGAGAGAGAGAGAGAGAGAGTGTGTGTGTATGTATGTATGTGGTGAGTTTGTGATGCTGAATTCTCAGGCTTGGCTTTTTATACGGCATAGCAGCGGAGTGCCCCCTCCCTCATATCCCCTTTTGAGTGAGAAGGTTGGTGTGGTATTTCTCTCTCTCTCTCTCTCTCTCTCTCTCTCTGACTCACTCAGATGAAGGTCTCTCATCACATTGCATGTCTTTCCACCACTCTTTGGAAACACAGCGGACCCATCACCAGCACCCCCTCCACCCCGACCATCTTGCTCCTTCTCTTTCATGACCCCCCTTTTTGCTTCATGTTTGAAGCCGTTTCTCGCTCACACTCTCTCATCAGCATACAGCCTCTAAAAATAAAGATGGAGCTGCAAAGATTCATGCATATACAGTATACAGGCGTAAGACAACACATAAATCTGCCGTTGGGGGAAAAAAATGTTTGCAACCTCTCAAAGAAAATGTGATAATTGCAGAAAATCTGTGCCAAGAATTATCAACCAAACTTGTCATTATACCGCACAAATTAAAAAACCACATGCGGTATACAGCCAAAAGAAGTTTCACAAAGTGGCAGTTGCCCTTAATATCAATTTTATCAGTAGTTGTCGTTTGGCTGTGAATTTAATACGGACCCACTTTATGATTTGGCACAAGTTTTACTCTGAATGCTTGTATTTTTGCAACTCCAGTTCTATATGGAGAAACAAACACACACACACACACACACACACACACACACACACACACACACACACACACACACACACACACACAGAGACACTGGTCTTCCTAAGCAGATTAACAGCCAAGTACTAATCAGGACCTACTCTCCTTCACTTCTGAGATCTAAAGGAATCAAGTGGACACAGAATACATACATATATATATGTACACGTATGTATGTATGTCCTGAGTACCTTAAGTCTGGATGTTGTGGGACTATCTTGGCTGACACGTCTCTGCAACATCGCGTGGCGATCGGGGACAGTGCCTCTGGACTGGCAGACCGGGGTGGTGGTCCCTCTGTTTAAGAAGGGGGACCGGATGGTGTGTTCCAACTATAGGGGGATCACACTCCTCAGCCTCCCCGGTAAGGTCTATTCCAGAGTACTGGAGAGGAGAATTTGACCGATGGTCGAACCTCGGATTCAGGAGGAGCAGTGTGGTTTTGGACCAGCTCTACACGCTCCATTGGGTGCTCAAGGGTTCATGGGAGTTCGCCCAACCAGTCCACATGTGTTTTGTGGATCTGGAGAAGGCGTTCGACAGTGTCCCTCGGGGCATCCTGTGGGGGGTGCTCCGGGAGTACGGGGTCCGGAGTCCTTTGCTAAGGGCTATCCGGTCCCTGTACGACCGCAGCAGGAGCTTGGTTCGCATTGCCTGTTTCCAGTGCACGATGGCCTTCCCCAGGGCTGCCCTTTGTCATCGGTCCTGTTCATTATTTTTATGGACAGAATTTCTAGGCGCAGCCAGGGTGTAGAGGGGGTCTGGTTTGGGAACCACAGAATCTCGTTTCTGCTGTTTGCGGACGATGTAGTTCTGGTGGCGTCATCAAATCAGGACCTTCACCGTGCACTGGGGCGGTTTGCATCCGAGTGTGAAGCGTCCGGGATGAAAATCAGCACCTCCAAATCCGAGGCCATGGTTCTCGACCGGAAAAAGGTGCTTTGCCCTCTTCAGGTCGGTGGAGTGTCCTTGCCTCAAGTGAGGGACGGATGGAGCGTGAGATCAATAGACGGATCGGTGCAGCATCTGCAGTGATGCAGTCGCTGTGTCTGACCGTCATGGTGAAGAGAGAGCTGAGTAGGGGGGCAAAGCTCTCGAGTTACCGATCGATCTACGTTCCGATCCTCACCTACGAAAGAACGAGATCGCGAGTACAAGCAACTGAGATGAGTTTCCTCCGAAGGGTGGCTGGGCACTCCCTTAGAGATAGGGTGAGGAGCTTGGTCACTCGAGAGGAGCTCGGAGTCGAGCCGCTGCTCCTCCACATCGAAAGGAGTCAGTTGAGGTGGCTCGGGCATCTTTTCCGGATGCCCCTGGACGCCTTGCTGGAGAGGTTTTCCGGGCACGTCCCATTGGGAGGAGACCTCGGGGGAAGACCTAGGATACGCTGGAGGGACTACATCTCTCGGCTGGCTTGGGAATGCCTTGGGGTTCCCCCGGAGGAGCTGGGGGAGGTGTGTGTGGATCGGGAGGTCTGGGCGGCTTTGCTTGAGCTGCTGCCCCCGTGACTTGACTCTGGATAAAGCGGAAGAAAATGGATGGATGGATGGATGGATGGATGGATGGATGGATGTATAGGTGGTGCCTAGGTTATCTATGCCAACAGTGACCCCTGGACTGACTTCTGTATCAATAACCCCATTTCTCCACCTGAATCTGCGAGCACGATTTCTTATTAGCGCTGTTTTTTAGGAATCGATTTCTTGTTTCTGCCCAATTAAGGGCCCCATTTGTGAGAAGAAGAAAAAAAAATCTATATGGACCAGTGAAGTAATTTATTTGATATTTTCATCCCTTTGAGTGATGAATAGTCGAGTAAGAAAGAAAATGGTTAACAGATGCGGTCATCATATGAAATATGTGCCTTTGGCTGCAGAGAACTTTGTCATATAAGCTGTTGGTCTACAAATAGACAAATACATTAAGATGAATGGAGAATGTCACGCGTTCGTGTCAATAAGAAGCAGCGATGGAAGTCAGCGTCTTGGTGGCAATGTTTAAGACTCAAAGGAGATTGTTTTCTGCAGAGTTAGGCAGAAAACAAGGAGTGAAATGGCATTTACACACAGTTTACAGATCAATTTGGTACATGTTGCAACATTCCTAAAGTTACTATAACACCATCATTGTGGATGGAGTGACATCAAAATAGGTGACAGTAGGGTTAAAAGTCAAATCTACACAAAGGAGGTATTGGCTGGACTTGATAGTCAGAAGGGTCATACAGTTATGTGATTTGGATGCACAGGATGACATAACGCTGTCAAAAGAACAGCACAAGTGCATTTAAGGCCGTGGAGGTTTTTTTGACATGCACATGCTAATTCTACAGTTTTTGTAAAACTCTAAAATGCATACAGCATGTACAGGGCCAGTACTGCTGTCATAAGCCTGACCCAAGGCAGGAGCATGGCTAGTAGGGACTCCGCCATGACAGCAAGACGCACGGTCATTGCACAGGTGCTGTGCACCAGAAGTACTACACAAGTAGTCCACACCTACCAACTGTGCGGACTGCAAGACAGAAGTTCATCTCACTCTCTGCACCTATGTGTGGTGTACACACAGCGCATATGACCTGCATGCCACACAAGTGCCAAGACCGGGTATATACTGTATTTATTGGGGAGATTGTCCAGCATGTAACTCTGGAGAAAGGAAGAAGAGGGCACCGCCAGGATTATATTCCATAATACGCACCAGGATGCCCACCACCACCACCACCACCCACATAATCTGATCCATGGGTTTTTATTTTAAAAAGAGAGAAGATGTGATCAGATGTGACCTCAGTGGTGTTAAGTGCCGGTGTTCTGTCGAGATGAGGTGCGTCATCGAGATGAGGTTACGCGCATAACTGCATGTGTGCACTGAAAAAATGACTTGACAAAGTTCGCTTGTTTTGATGGGCAAGTAAATGTATAAATTGTTCATCCGAACGTAGTAATGTATAAAATCTACTCACTATAAAATGATAAGTATTTTTAACCTGGAGTTAGCTTATTTCGACAGGCAAAATATACATATACATACATTTATGCTCCTAACGTAAAATACAGAAAATGTTTTACTTACTAGGATATAAATACACTGAATATATCTATCCATCCATCCTTTGACGGAAAAAAAAAAAACAAAATCAAATCAAATCAAATCAATTTTATTTATATAGCACCAAATCACAACAAACAGTTGCCCCAAGGCGACTTATATTGTAAGGCAAGGCCATACAATAATTACGGAAAAACCCCAACGGTCAAAACGACCCCCTGTGAGCAAGCACATGGCAACAGTGGGAAGGAAAAACTCCCTTTTAACAGGAAGAAACCTCCAGCAGAACCAGGCTCAGGGAGGGGCAGTCTTCTGCTGGGACTGGTTGGGGCTGAGGGAGAGAACCAGGAAAAAGACATGCTGTGGAAGGGAGCAGAGATCAATCACTAATGATTAAATGCAGAGTGGTGCATACAGAGCAAAAAGAGAAAGAAACACTCAGTGCATCATGGGAACCCCCCAGCAGTCTAAGTCTATAGCAGCATAACTAAGGGATGGTTCAGGGTCACCTGATCCAGCCCTAACTATAAGCTTTAGCAAAAAGGAAAGTTTTAAGCCTAATCTTAAAAGTAGAGAGGGTGTCTGTCTCCCTGATCTGAATTGGGAGCTGGTTCCACAGGAGAGGAGCCTGAAAGCTGAAGGCTCTGCCTCCCATTCTACTCTTACAAACCCTAGGAACTACAAGTAAGCCTGCAGTCTGAGAGCGAAGCGCTCTATTGGGGTGATATGGTACTATGAGGTCCCTAAGATAAGATGGGACCTGATTATTCAAAACCTTATAAGTAAGAAGAAGAATTTTAAATTCTACTCTAGAATTAACAGGAAGCCAATGAAGAGAGGCCAATATGGGTGAGATATGCTCTCTCCTTCTAGTCCCTGTTAGCACTCTAGCTGCAGCATTTTGAATTAACTGAAGGCTTTTCAGGGAACTTTTAGGACAACCTGATAATAATGAATTACAATAGTCCAGCCTAGAGGAAATAAATGCATGAATTAGTTTTTCAGCATCACTCTGAGACAAGACCTTTCTAATTTTAGAGATATTGCGCAAATGCAAAAAAGCAGTCCTACATATTTGTTTAATATGCACATTGAATGACATATCCTGATCAAAAATGACTCCAAGATTTCTCACAGTATTACTAGAGGTCAGGGTAATGCCATCCAGAGTAAGGATCTGGTTAGACACCATGTTTCTAAGATTTGTGGGGCCAAGTGCAATAACTTCAGTTTTATCTGAGTTTAAAAGCAGGAAATTAGAGGTCATCCATGTCTTCATGTCTGTAAGACAATCCTGCAGTTTAGCTAATTGGTGTGTGTCCTCTGGCTTCATGGATAGATAAAGCTGGGTATCATCTGCGTAACAATGACAATTTAAGCAATGCCGTCTAATAATACTGCCTAAGGGAAACATGTATAAAGTGAATAAAATTGGTCCTAGCACAGAACCTTGTGGAACTCCATAATTAACCTTAGTCTGTGAAGAAGATTCCCCATTTACATGAACAAATTGTAATCTATTAGATAAATATGATTGAAACCACCGGAGCGCAGTGCCTTTAATACTTATGGCATGCTCTAATCTCTGTAATAAAATTTTATGGTGAACAGTATCAAAAGCAGCACTGAGGTCTAACAGAACAAGCACAGAGATGAGTCCACTGTCTGAGGCCATAAGAAGATCATTTGTAACCTTCACTAATGCTGTTTCTGTACTATGATGAATTCTAAAACCTGACTGAAACTTTTCAAATAGACCATTCCTCTGTAGATGATCAGTTAGCTGCTTTACAACTACCCTTTCAAGAATTTTTGAGAGAAAAGGAAGGTTGGAGATTGGCCTATAATTAGCTAAGATAGCTGGGTCAAGTGAAGGCTTTTTAAGTAATGGTTTAATTACTGCCACCTTAAAAGCCTGTGGTACATAGCCAACTAATAAAGATAGATTGATCATATTTAAGATCGAAGCATTAATTAATGGTAGGGCTTCCTTGAGCAGCCTGGTAGGAATGGGGTCTAATAGACATGTTGATGGTTTGGAGGAAGTAACTAATGAAAATAACTCAGACAGAACAAACGGAGAGAAAGAGTCTAACCAAATACCGGCATCACTGAAAGCAGCCAAAGATAACGATACGTCTTTGGGATGGTTATGAGTAATTTTTTCTCTAATAGTTAAAATTTTATTAGGAAAGAAAGTCATGAAGTCATTACTAGTTAAAGTTAAAGGAATACTCGGCTCAATAGTGCTCTGACTCTTTGTCAGCCTGGCTACAGTGCTGAAAAGAAACCTGGGGTTGTTCATATTTTCTTCAATTAGTGATGAGTAGTAAGATGTCCTAGCTTTACAGAGGGCTTTTTTATAGAGCAACAGACTCTTTTTCCAGGCTAAGTGAAGATCTTCTAAATTAGTGATGTTGTGTGGGCCGCTGAAGAGGAGGTACTGCTGGCCCACCACCACCAGAGGGCGCCCTGCTTGGAGTGCGGGCTCCAAGCACGAGAGGGCGCCAGACCCAGAAGAAGTGACAGCTGTCACTCATCCTCTGCACCAGCTGTCACTCGTTATCATCACTACCATAAAAGCCGGACTGCAACTCCACCTCCCCGCCGAGAAATCGACTACCGTGAGGTAAATTCTCTGCTGACTGACACATTGTGTTATTTGCAGCCCTATTCCTGTGGACGGAGCCTTATCTGGAGTGGCGGAGATTAACGACGACGACTGCGCCTTACTCTCTGGACAGATAAGTGGTTACACAGGCGTTGCACGAGTGTGTGATTCGGAGGTGGAGGTTCCCCCTCCTAACGGTGTACAGACCGAGAACCACTGAGTGTAAAGACGTACACTCATTCATCTTGTTTCTGCTTTTGCCAGCAGTACCAGGGTCGACAGTCGAAGACAGAGGTCACCTGGAGATTCGGGACTTGGCGGCTCCGGTGTTCTTCAGGCCGTTGGTGGTGGAAGCCGTGTGGGACGCGGCCTCTCTCTCATCGGGGTCTCCTATCTTCGAGCCTGCCCACACGTCACCTGGTGTTAATTGACTTTGCAGATTTTGTGTATTTAGTTGTGTATTGTCACAACATTAAATTGTTACCTTTTGGCTTACTCATTGTCCGTTCATTTGCGCCCCCTGTTGTGGGTCCGTGCTACGACACCTTCACAACAAGTGAGATGCCATTTCCTCTCCAACTTACGGGTTATCTGCTTTAAGCTGCGAGTTTGTGAGTTATACCACGGAGTCAGGCACTTCTGATTTAAAGCTCTCTTTTTCAGAGGAGCTACAGCATCCAAAGTTGTCTTCAGTGAGGATGTAAAACTATTGACGAGATACTCTATCTCACTTACAGAGTTTAGGTAGCTACTCTGCACTGTGTTGGTATATGGCATTAGAGAACATAAAGAAGGAATCATATCCTTAAACCTAGTTACAGCGCTTTCTGAAAGACTTCTAGTGTAATGAAACTTATTTCCCACTGCTGGGTAGTCCATCAGAGTAAATGTAAATGTTATTAAGAAATGATCAGACAGAAGGGAGTTTTCAGGGAATACTGTTAAGTCTTCAATTTCCATACCATAAGTCAGAACAAGATCTAAGATATGATTAAAGTGGCGGGTGGACTCATTTACATTTTGAGCAAAGCCAGTTGAGTCTAATAATAGGTTAAATGCAGTGTTGAGGCTGTCATTCTCAGCATCTGTGTGGATGTTAAAATCGCCCACTATAATTATCTTATCTGAGCTAAGCACTAAGTCAGACAAAAGGTCTGAAAATTCACAGAGAAACTCACAGTAATGACCAGGTGGACGATAGATAATAACAAATAAAACTGGTTTTTGGGACTTCCAATTTGGATGGACACGACTAAGAGTCAAGCTTTCAAATGAATTAAAGCTCTGTCTGGGTTTTTGATTAATTAATAAGCTGGAATGGAAGATTGCTGCTAATCCTCCGCCTCGGCCCGTGCTACAAGCATTCTGGCAGTTAGTGTGATTCGGGGGTGTTGACTCATTTAAACTAACATATTCATCCTGCTGTAACCAGGTTTCTGTAAGGCAGAATAAATCAATATGTTGATCAATTATTATATCATTTACTAACAGGGACTTAGAAGAGAGAGACCTAATGTTTAATAGACCACATTTAACTGTTTTAGTCTGTGGTGCAGTTGAAGGTGCTATATTATTTTTTCTTTTTGAATTTTTATGCTTAAATAGATTTTTGCTGGTTATTGGTGGTCTAGGAGCAGGCACCGTCTCTACGGGGATGGGGTAATGAGGGGATGGCAGGGGGAGAGAAGCTGCAGAGAGGTGTGTAAGACTACAACTCTGCTTCCTGGTCCCAACCCTGGATAGTCACGGTTTGGAGGATTTAAGAAAACTGGCCAGATTTCTAGAAATGGGAGCTGCTCCATCCAAAGTGGGATGGATGCCGTCTCTCCTAACAAGACCAGGTTTTCTCCAGAAGCTTTGCCAATTATCTATGAAGTCCACCTCATTTTTTTGGACACCACTCAGACAGCCAGCAATTCAAGGAGAAGATGCAGCTAAACATGTCACTCCCGGTCCGATTGGGGAGGGGTCCAGAGAAAACTACAGAGTCCGACATTGTTTTTGCAAAGTTACACACCGATTCAATGTTAATTTTAGTGACCTCCGATTGGCGTAACCGGGTGTCATTACTGCCGACGTGATTTACAGTCTTACCAAATTTACGCTTAGCCTTAGCCAGCAGTTTCAAATTTCCTTCAGTGTCGCCTGCTCTGGCCCCCGGAAGACAATTGACTATGGTTGCTGGTGTCGCTAACTTCACATTTCTCAAAACAGAGTCGCCAATAACCAGAGTTTGATCATCGGCGGGTGTGTCGTCAAGTGGGGAAAAACGGTTAGAAATGTGAACGGGTTGGCGGTGTACACGGGGCTTCTGTTTAGAACTACACTTCTTCCTCACAGTCACCCAGTCGGCCTGCTTTCCCGGCTGCTCGGGATCTGCTGGAAGGGAACTAACGGCGGCTAAGCTACCTTGGTCCGCACCGACTACAGGGGCCTGGCTAGCTGTAGAATTTTCCACAGTGCGGAGCCGAGTCTCCAATTCGCCCAGCCTGGCCTCCAAAGCTACGAATAAGCTACACTTATTACAAGTACCATTACTGCTAAAGGAGGCCGAGGAGTAACTAAACATTTCACACCCAGAGCAGAAAAATGCAGGAGAGACAGGAGAAGCCGCCATGCTAAATTGGCTAAGAGCTAGTAGCTGCGCTAAGCTAGCGGATTCCTAAAAACACACAAAGTGAATAATGTGTAAATAATTTAGAGGTGATTCAGCAGAGGGAGTGCTTTAGTTAAGGCACGTGAAGATTACACTGTGAAACAAATCGTTATCTAGTTAACTAGATCAATCTAACTGCACAGATTAAACAGCTAACATATACAGCAAAACACCACTGTGCTCCAGAACAGGAAGTGATACAATACCGCAGTGAGAGCCAACCACCAGTAGAGGCAAAGTGCGCATGCGCAGTTGCATGTCCAGTGAGTTACATCATCTCCACATGTTCAGTTGTGCGAGGCATCTCATCTTGACGGTTGACGTCTTCAAGTCCAGGGTAGAGCGATGTGCGCATGCGCACGCATGCACAGTAGTGTGACGCACCTCATCTCGATGGGACACCGGAGCGCTGTGCTATAAGGCAGCACAGACCCACAGTGGGCATGTTCACTCTTTCAGAACCTTGGACAGCAGCACAGCCATGAGGCTCATATCAAAAAGATGCATCATAACCACGCGGTATTTTTATTGTTGTAATACTGAATAGTCAGTAAGTCCCTTCAGCTGCTCACTTGTTTTTCACTCAGGGTCGCCACAGATTATCACGAACAAAGCTGTGACAAAAATGCAGGCCAATGGCTGCCACCATACCGCTGCAAAGTCTGAGGGTGTTGGACCTCCACAGGCAGATGATAGAAGCTGAGGAGAGTCATGAAGCGATACTGGCTATGCAAATACAGGAACACTGACGTCAGAACGCGAGGTGGCAGAGCTGGTGGTGAGCCTCCTTTTATGCACACTCCTGACTTGCATCACACACTAGTCAAGAGTGTTGTGCATGAGACACCTCATGCATAACACCATTGCAGCATGTATGTAACAAGTACCATGCCAGTACTCTTTCCAAACTTTTCCCCCAGATATGGCTGCAACCTGCTACTCCCTGCAACATGTGTGTGACCAACACATGTGCAGTGGGTTGTGACTGAGGCTTAAAGAGGATGGTGCAAAGAAACTGTGTTTTGTCTTTTAAACAACTATGAATGTGTTTTTGGCATCATTTAAAGAGCCGAGTGCACTTGATCCTGTTGCATTGCTGTATCGCTGGTGAAGAGGTGAGAGGTTATCTGGCCAGTAAATAGATCTGCAGGCACATTTTCAAAGTGCACAGTTATAAGAGTAGCTCCTTCAGCTGAGCACTTCATTCCTGTAACACTTCATCCTCCATCTCCATCCACTCATTCTCCTCCAAATCCCGTCAGACAACCCCCCCCCCCCCCCACTCATGGGCCATTATGTGCTCACATTGATTAGTAAAGTATTTGTGATCGATTAGTATGAATTAGTGTTTCATAACCACTGCCCCAAAGCCCATTAATGGGCCATATAGCACCATCTAGTGGGTCTTGATTATTTTTCCAAGTTGGAGTTAATTTTTAGTATTGTATAATATTAATATTACAAGTTTCTTCTAATCTGCAATGGAAATGAGATGTTTTAAACATCATACAAAACATATAAACAACAAATGTGATTTGAAACTGAGTTTGTCAGCATTTGGGTTCAGGGATAAATTCACTTTTTACAATTTTAGTCACATTGAAACATTGTTTGGAATCAGGTGCCTGAGGGCTTTTCTCCCCTTCAATGATTGCCTGTTTTGTAAGAAATCCTTATTTAAAAGTTGGCTCAGCAAGATAGTTCACTAGTCATCTTGGGTGTTAAGAAGAAGAAGGAGAAGGGCCATTATTGTCACTGTACATATATGGCTGCCCACTTTTTTGGTCGTGGGGGGAACCATAATGCCCAGAGGACACCCACTTAGACATAGAGAGACCATACAAGCTCCTTAGAGACAGGACCAGGTGGGAAGCGATCCCAGGACCTTCTTGCTGTGAGGCAACAGTGCAAAACACTAAAAAAAATCCACTGTAAGCCAAAAATTAGCAACAAAATAATGCTGAAACCTAGGTTTTTAAGTTGTCAACACAATAGTGATGTAAAAGTTTGAAAAATAATGTCAGTCTGGTGTAACTTCACCATTATACCAGTTTATATCAATATGGGCAGGTGTGGTGGCCAAGCAGGTTCCTGTGATTATTTCCATTGTGGAAGGTTCCCAGTTTGATGCCACTTCTCCACGTAATGTGGAGTTGCACCAGGAAGGGCAGCCGTCAAATCAGCATGCAAATTCACCTCAAATCTGCTGTTGCGACCCAGAGAGAAGCCATAGAGACAATTATCAGTTTACCTCAATGCTGTGTTCATGTTAGAAAATGTGGATATGTTGTAAGGAATTATAAAATGCACAAACACATAACTGTGAAATCCAGGCTTCAGCAAGTCTTGAATATTCTTCTCTAAAATGTGACCTACATGTCAGAAAAAATTATGTGGATCTCAAAATCATTGAAATATAAATTAATTTCGTCAGGCGTACAGTACATCCGGAAAATATTCACTGCGCTCATTTTTTTTCAACATTTAGTTATGCTACAGCCTTATTCCAAAATGTATGAAATTTATTTTTTCCCTCAGAACTCTACTCACAACACCCCATAATGACAACATAAAAAAGCATTGTTTTTCTTTTTTTTTTTTGCAAATTTATAAAAAAAAAACTAAAATCACGTGTACATAAGTATTCACCCCTTTGCTAAATACTGTGTTGATTCACCTTTGGCAGCAATTACAGCCTCAAGTCTTGTCATTATGGGGTACTGTGTGGAGAATTTTGAGAAAAAAAATTTATTTCATCCATTTTGGAATAAGGCTGTAACATAACAAAATGTGGAAAGAGTGACATGCTGTGAATACTTTCCAGATGCACTGTTAGTCAGAAAGCAAAACAGTCCAAGGTGCCCTACATTTGTACGCTATAAACCCAAGTAAATAATTACTTCAATTAAGTTAATTTTCTCAAATATGAATTAGAACATTAGCTGACATATTTTGATTAGGTAAAATGAACTTGGCTAATTTGTATTTACATCGAGTTAAATATGTATAATAATAAAACATACTATAAAGGTTATGTTGAGAAAGGTTTTGCACCAGAGAGTTTGTGGTTTATGAACAAACTGTTCTACCATCTCAGCCATATGCATCGACCCGGATCACGAGACAATATTGTTTTTCATTTCTGGTTTCCTGAAGCAGACTCAGAGAGTATACACGCTGGAATCAAACAACAAAAGGAACATAGTTTGAGTTGTACACATTTCTGGGAAGCGCACTGCTTTGGGACGATGGTTCAGATTTTAAATCATGTTGTTCTAAAACTAGAAAGTTGTTGGATTAATTCCCCAGTACTCCTTATGCCAAAGTGTCCTTGAAAACGTCAGTAAACCTCAGCTACATTAACAGTGTCCTCTGTGTTGAATCTGAATCTTTGAAGAGTGTATTTTGTACATGAATTTGTTCAGTTTTTTTACTCGATTACCATAAATAGAAGTTCACAAATTAGTTTATTTAATGTATCTGCAGTCAACAGATATTTGTACACTAACAACAAATATTTAAGCTGTAATAACGTATTTTAAAGTACACCATTTTACTTATAAAAATATGTGGAAATCAGTTATCTCATTTTTTGTGTTCTGCCAATTTATTCTGGCTTACAGTGCACGTTATTTGATATGAAAGTGGATTGTTGTAATTAAATGTCATGCTGTTATTCAGCCTGTTCTATGCTGTGGAAATGTCTGGATAAAATGGAAATCACTTCTGTGAAGATTTTGGAGCTTCTGCTTCTATCAGACGTTTTCACAGATTATTCACTCTGCTGAACGTGTTAATCAGCAAATGGAAGAAGAATCTGCACACTGGCACTGTTTCATGCCACATGGGTGTCTATTCATAGTTTAAATCAGACTGTTTGCGGTCGAGCTGGAAGGACTGAGATGGATCGGCAAACAGCCTGCCTCAAGGCAGGGTCCACTACTCCAAGGATCCACTGGTCCTAGGGTCTATTAGTCCTAGGATCCACTGGTCCTAGGGTCCACTAGTCCTAGGATTCACTGGTCCTAGGGTCCACTAGTCCAAGGATCCACTGGTCCTCAAGTCCACTGGTCCTAGGGTCCACTAGTCCTAGGGTTCACTAGTCCTAGGATTCACTGGTCCTAGGGTCCACTAGTCCAAGGATCCAATGGTCCTAGGGTCCACTAGTCCTAGGGTTCACTAGTCTTAGGATTCACTGGTCCTAGGGTCCAATATTCCTAGGATCCCCTGGTCCTAACACCTTTATATTATTTGATGCTGTATATTACACCCCCAAACTGATTTTGAAGTTCACAAATAAATGTAATACTTTCAAATAGCAAACAAACCAAATCCAGTTTTGTTCAATTTACAAAAATAAAACATGATTCTGTTGATAAACACCAGTAGTCACCTTTAATTGCACTGTTAACTACAAATCTGTTGAATTGATATTCAACAAATAATGGGAATCCACCATAATTAGATGTTGTTTTTTTAATTGGCACACTTTTGTAACATTACTTAACCTACTTTAGTGCAACATATAGCCTACCATAAATGGAAAAACAACTTCAACATGCTCCCCTTAATACTAGGACAAGGACTAGTGGATCCTAGGACTAGTGGGACGTTCCCCTGGCGGATTGCTTGCCACCACTACACTTAACATACTGTATCAGGAGGGATTTTCGCTAGATTCTGTTTCTTCGTCACATTAAACTTTAGTTGCAAGTCGATGGTGCAACCAATGGGTTGTCTAATTTTTCAGTGAGTAAATTCCTTGAGCTATACCTAAATAATTGGCATAGCAGGTGTGCCTCTGGTGCCTGTTTTGTTTTATTTCTCATAACAGACATGGAGTTTGTCTATATAATGAAGCACACAAGATCCAAAATTGGTTTTAGGGGGTGCGGGGGGAGTTGTTCACAGAGGCATTGTTTGTTCTTTACACCTGCTGCCTGTCAAATGATTGTGTCCCAAATCTGAAAATCTCAAAACCTTGGAGATCAGTGCACACCAGAGAAGACAACGGTGATGAAAGATGGGGAGGAACCCCTTCCCATGATAGACAGACAGAGCAAGATGTACAACACAGAGAGGGAGTTAACTACCATGACAACCAGTGATGGCATCAACAGGGCTCTGTTTTCTATTGGGGGGTTCATAAGTATCAATGGCAGTCTCAGTGAAATATCTTGAAATATCTCTTAAACTGTTTTGAAAGCTACAGTAGGGATAACTAGTTGTAATGTCAACTACAACTAGCTGGTACTTGACTAGTCAACTATTTTTCTACAAGTCGGTGAGTCAGCTTGTAGGTTTTCTGGAAACAGGTGTGAAGCTCAAACTGGGTGTTTTCCAAATGTCGTCGTCTTGGCAGTGCCTTTTTTCCTCTAGTTGTCGTCGAGTCCATAGCAGTTGGCAGCCACTGCTAACAAGTCTGGACTCCTTAAAGCACTCAAAGCAACCACAGTGCTAGTTATTGGTAAATGGAATACGTCTATATTGCACTTTTATCCTCAGAGTGCTTTATAGTGATACCTCACATTCACATAGATGCTATTGTTTTGGATGAAGGAGCTTGCTCGAGGCCCAGTAGTGATATTCAGGTCAGGTTTTCTGTCACACCCCCTTAAACCATATATGCACTCTGTCCAAAGTGCACACCTTGTCCTGAAAAGTATGTTTCTTGTCTTTTAGAAGCTTAACTACAGAATCTTGACCTGATGTGGAACTTCTTTTGTGCTCACTCAGAGGCTTGTGGAGCAGTACAGTGCATCCGGAAAGTATTCACAATACGTCACTTTTTCCACATTTTGTTATGCTACAGCCTTATTCCAAAATGTAGTAATCTAATGTTTTCCCCTCAAAATTCTACTCACAACACCCCATAATGACAAAATAACAAACATTTAGTAATTTATTTATTTTTGTAAATTTATTAAAAAAAACAAAGAAAGAAAGAAATCATATGTACATAAGTATTCACACCCTTTGCTCAATACTTTGTTGATGCACCTTTGGCAGCAATTACAGCCTCAAATCTTCTTGAATATGATGCCACAAGCTTGGTGCACCTATCTTTTTGCTCATGCCTCTTTGCAGCACCTCTCAAGCTCCATCAGGTTGGATGAGGAGCGTTGGTACACAGACATCCTGAGATCTCTCCAGAGATGTTCAATCAGATTCAGGTCTGGGCTCTGACTGGGCCACTCAAGGACATTTGCAGTTGTCCTGAAGCCTCCCCTTTTGATACCTTGGCTGTGTGCTTAGAGTCATTGTCCTGCTGAAAGATGAACCGTCACCCCAGTCTGAGGTCAAGAGCCCTCTGGAGCAGGTTTTCATCCAGGATGTCTCTGTACATTGCTGCATTTATCTTTCCTTCAATCCTGACTAGTCTCCCAGTTCCTGCCACTGAAAAACATCCCCACAGCATGATGCTGCCACCACCATGCTTCACTATAGGGATGGTGCCTGGTTTCCTCCAAACATGACGCCTTGCATTCACACCAAAGAGTTTAATCTTCATCTCATCAGACCAGAGAATTTTGTTTCTCATGGTCTGAGAGTCCTGCAGGTGCCTTTTGGCAAACTCCAGGTGGGTTGTCATGTGCCTTTTACTAAGGAGTGGTATCCGTCTGGACTCTCTACCATACAGGCCTGATTGGTGGATTGCTGTAGAGATGGTTGTCCTTCTGGAAGGTTTTCCTTTCTACACAGAGGAATGCTGGCACTCTGACAGAGTGACCATCAGGTTCTTGGTCACTTCCACAACTAAGGTCTTTCACCCCAATTACTCAGTTTAAACGGGCGGCCAGCTATAGATAGAGTCCTGGTGGATCCAAACTTCTTCCATTTACGGATGATGGAGACCACTGTGCTCAGTGTGACCATCAAAGCAACAGAAATCTTTCTGTACTCTTCCGTAGATTTGTGCCTGGAGACAATCCTGTCTGAGGTCTACAGACAATACCTTTGACTTCATGCTTGGTTTGTACTCTGACATGCACTGTCAACTGTGGGACCTCATATGTAGACAGGTGTGTGTCTTTCCAAATCATGTCCAATCACTTTACCCCAGGTGGACTCCAATTAAACTGTAGAAACATCTCAAGGAGGATCAGTGGAAACAGGATGCGCCTGAGCTCACGTTTGAGGTTCATGGTAAAGGCTGTTAATACTTATGTACATGTGAGTTCTTTTTTTTTTTTTTTTTGATAAATTTGCAAATATCAAAATAAAAATAAAAACTTTTTTCACATTGTCATTATGGGGTATTGTGTTTAGAATTTTGAGTAAGAAATTAATTTCATCCTTTTTGGAATAAGGCCGTAACATAACAAAAAGTGGAAACAGTGAAACGCTGTGAAAACTTTCCAGATGCACCGTCCCCTTAGTTTGTCCGATATAGATTTCAGAATCATCCTCACTGCACATTACAGATTAAATAACACTTCCTCTGATGTGAAATCAAATCAGATTCTGTCTTTTGAGGAAAACAGATGCAGTGAGAATAAAGAATTCTTGGTGCAACTTAATAATGTGCTTTGATTGGCTACACTTGAATTAAGTTCAACCAAATTAATATATTAATATTTATGGAAACAGATGTGGTCAATTTGCACAAACTTAATTTATCTGAGAGGAACAAACTTAAGGCAGCACAGTGACCTCGGTCACACTATCGTAAAACAGGAAGGCAAACTCCTTGAGACTGAGTGCGCTTACTCTCTGACAAATTGGTGAAGGTTGCAGACGATCAACATCTAATTTATAAAGACAGACAAATGTTAAAATAATACTTTGGGCAAAGAATCTTTCTCAAAACTCTTTTGTCACTAAACTAAATCATTGTCTCAAAACACTAAATGCAACAAATGCTGGTGTTTGATGTACAGAATGAGTGACAAACACAGCTGCGGTGACATCAACAACTGCATTCACAGAGTGGAACATGCACATCTTATATTAATGACACAGAGCCATTCAAATGAATACTTTACGACTCAATAATGCCAAATTATATGGTCCTGTGTGGCACTGGCATTTGATCAATCAATCAGTTTTATTTATATAGCGCCAAATCACAACAAACAGTTGCCCCAAGGCGCTTTATATTGTAAGGCAAGGCCATACAATAATTACGGAAAAACCCCAACGGTCAAAATGACCCCCTGTGAGCAAGCACTTGGCGACAGTGGAAAGGAAACACTCCCTTTTAACAGGAAGAAACCTCCAGCAGAACCAGGCTCAGGGAGGGGCAGTCTTCTGCTGGGACTGGTTGGGGCTGAGGGAGAGAACCAGGAAAAAGACATGCTGTGGAGGGGAGCAGAGATCAATCACTAATGATTAAATGCAGAGTGGTGCATACAGAGCAAAAAGAGAAAGAAACACTCAGTGCATCAAGGGAACCCCCCAGCAGTCTACGTCTATAGCAGCATAACTAAGGGATGGTTCATGGTCACCTGATCCAGCCCTAACTATAAGCTTAAGCAAAAAGGAAAGTTTTAAGCCTAATCTTAGGTAGCTACTCTGCACTGTGTTGGTATATGGCATTAGAGAACATAAAGAAGGAATCATATCCTTAAACCTAGTTACAGCGCTTTCTGAAAGACTTCTAGTGTAATGAAACTTATTCCCCACTGCTGGGTAGTCCATCAGAGTAAATGTAAATGTTATTAAGAAATTATCAGACAGAAGGGAGTTTTCAGGGAATACTGTTAAGTCTTCAATTTCCATACCATAAGTCAGAACAAGATCTAAGATATGATTAAAGTGGCGGGTGGACTCATTTACATTTTGAGCAAAGCCAATTGAGTCTAATAATAGATTAAATGCAGTGTTGAGGCTGTCTGTGTGGATGTTAAAATCGACCGCTATAATTATCTTATCTGAGCTAAGCACTAAGTCAGACAAAAGGTCTGAAAATTCACAGAGAAACTCACAGTAACGACCAGGTGGACGATAGATAATAACAAATAAAACTGGTTTTTGGGACTTCCAATTTGGATGGACAAGACTAAGAGTCAAGCTTTCAAATGAATTAAAGCTCTGTCTGGGTTTTTGATTAATTAATAAGCTGGAATGGAAGATTGCTGCTAATCCTCCGCCCCGGCCCGTGCTACGAGCATTCTGACAGTTAGTGTGACTCGGGGGTGTTGACTCATTTAAACTAACATATTCATCCTGCTGTAACCAGGTTTCTGTAAGGCAGAATAAATCAATATGTTGATCAATTATTATATAATTTACTAACAGGGACTTAGAAGAGAGAGACCTAATGTTTAATAGACCACATTTAACTGTTTTAGTCTGTGGTGCAGTTGAAGGTGCTATATTATTTTTTTCTTTTTGAATTTTTATGCTTAAATAGATTTTTACTGGTTATTGGTGGTCTGGGAGCAGGCACCGTCTCTACAGGGATGGGGTAATGAGGGGATGGCAGGGGGAGAGAAGTTGCAGAGAGGTGTGTAAGACTACAACACTGCTTCCTGGTCCCGACCCTGGATAGTCACGGTTTGGAGGATTTAAGAAAACTGGCCAGATTTCTAGAAATGAGAGCTGCTCCATCCAAAGTGGGATGGATGCCGTCTCTCCTAACAAGACCAGGTTTTCTCCAGAAGCTTTGCCAATTATCTATGAAGCCCACCTCATTTTTTGGACACCACTCAGACAGCCAGCAATTCAAGAAGATGCGGCTAAACATGTCACTCCCGGTCCGATTGGGGAGGGGCCCAGAGAAAACTACAGAGTCCTACATTGTTTTTGCAAAGTTACAAAGCTACCTTGGTCCGCACCGACTACAGGGGCCTGGCTAGCTGTAGAATTTTCCACGGTGTGGAGCCGAGTCTCCAATTCGCCCAGCCTGGCCTCCAAAGCTACGAATAAGCTACACTTATTACAAGTACCATTACTGCTAAAGGAGGCCGAGGAATAACTAAACATTTCACACCGAGAGCAGAAAAGTGCAGGAGAGACAGGAGAAGCCGCCATGCTAAACTTGCTAAGAGCTAGTAGCTGCGCTAAGCTAGCGGATTCCTAAAAACACACAAAGTGAATAATGTGTAAATAATTTAGAGGTGATTCAGCAGAGGGAGTGCTTTAGTTAAGGCACGTGAAGATTACACTGTGAAACAAATCGTTATATAGTTAACTATATCAATCTAACTGCACAGATTAAACAGCTAACAGATACAGCAAAACACCGCTGTGCTCCAGAACAGGAAGTGATACAATACCGCAGTGAGAGCCAACCACCAGTAGAGGCAAGCAAGAGCTTTGATCAATGTAATCACTTTAACATGGGTCCCATGGGTCCTTGAAATCCTTGAAAGTTTGTGAATTTGACAAAAGAAATCAACACTCTTGAAAGTTTTTGAAAATATACAAGGTCATTAAAAGTGCTTGAGTTTATATAATTCATTTCATTTCATTTATATAGCACCAAATCACAGCAAAGCTGCCTCAAGGAGCTTCACACAAGTAAGCCGTAGTGGATTCGGACATCACTACGGTTTTGTTGCTGTTAGATCTCAGTTCTGCATTTGATACAGTAGATCATCATATTCTACTTGATAGGCTGGAAAATCATTTTGGGATTACTGTTAGTGCCCTTGCATGGCTGAGGTCATACTTGACCAGTCGTTCTCACTGTGTTTTGTACAGTAACACTACCTCTAACCTTAGTGACATGAATTTTGGGGTTCCACGGGGGTCTGTCTTGGCCCCCTGCTTTTCTCCCTTTATATAGCACCCCTTGGGCACATATTGCAGCGTTTTGGGATTACCTTTCACTGCTATGCAGATGATACTCAGTTATATATGCCGATAACTGCTGGTAATCTCATTCACATAAAATCCTTAGAAGATTGCCTTGCAGCAGTGAGAAGTTGGATGTCTAGAAACTTCCTACTTTTAAACTCTGATAAGACTGAAATGATGGTTCTTCGTCCAGTGAGACATCGGCATCAATTTGACCAGTTAACGCTCAGCCTCGGCTCATGTGTCATACATCACACTGACAAAGTGAGGAACCTTGGGGTCATTTTTGATCCTTCGTTGTCCTTTGACCTCCACATTAAAAATATTCCGAGGACTGCTTTCTTCCACCTGCGAAATATAGTGAATATTCATCCCATCCTGTCTATGGCTGATGCTGAGACCCTGATCCATGCATTTATCTCTTCTAGACTGGACTACTGCAATGTTCTATTTTCTGGTTTACCTCAGTCTAGCATTAGGGCTCTCCAATTGGTTCAAAATGCTGCAGCCAGACTTCTGACATGAAGCAGAAAGTTCGACCACATTACACCCATTTTGGTGTCTCTTCACTGGCTTCCTGTCCCAGTGAGATCAGATTTTAAAGTTCTGCTACTAACCTATAAAATTATTCATGGACTGGCACCTCCCTACCTAGCTGACCTAGTTAAACCTTACGTACCGGCCCAGGCTTTACGTTCTCAGGGTGCAGGACTACTTTGTGTCCCTAAGGTGAATAAGAAGTCTGCGGGTCACAGAGCTTTCTCTTATCGTGCCCCTGTTCTGTGGAATGATCTCCCTGTGTCAATAAAACAGTCAGATTCTGTGGAGATTTTCAAGTCCAGACTTAAGACGCACTTATTTTCCTTTTCATATGGCTAGCATACTGGTACAGTTTTATTTTATGCTTTTTACTCTTTTAATTCATTTTATTAGTAACTGGAGCAGGCCACGGCCTCAGCTTTACCTAAATTCTAGGTCTTTTAGTGAAGTTTAGGGCTAGCGGCTGGCGATCACCTTAGTATTTCTCTGTTTTCTTGTTGATTAATGCTGGCAAATTATACAGTATTTTTTGTTTTTCTGATTCCTGATTCTGTTTTTTCTCTGTTTAAGGTGCAGCTCCATCCAGAGATGGGAGTTGTATTCATGTTGGTGATCCTCCTGTCCTGTGCGCCAATAGCATTTCTTGTATATTCGTCCGTGAATTCTTCTGTGAATTGTTCTGTAATTTATGTTTGTAGCTTGGCCCAAGCAGAGGGTCACCCCTTTGAGTCTGGGTCTGCTTGAGGTTTCTTCCTCAGAGGGAGTTTTTCCTTACCACTGTTGCTCTGGGGATTGGTTAGCTTTGACCTTACCTGTGTGAAGCACTTTGAGGCAACTCTGTTGTGATTTGGCACTATATAAATGAAAAAATAAAATAAAAAATAAATAAGGTCTAACCTTACCAACACCTAGAGCAAGCACACAGGTGACAATGGTAAGGAAAAACTCCCTCTGATGATTCTGAGGAAGAAACCTCAAGCAGACCAGACTCAAAGGGTTGACCCACTGCTTAGGTCATACTACTGAAAACATTTTTAACAATACAGAGGAACATCAATTTTTTTGAGAGTTAGTAACTCCATGCAGACGTCCAGTTGTTTAGAGAGGGGCGGTGGGGGGATGGGTCTTCAAATCTAGTCTTCGAGCATAGTCCATTTTGCAACTGCCGTAGTCAACCTTTGTGTTCTATTTTGTTTTATTTAATATTTGTGCTCTACAGAGTTTATCTCTGTTTTTCTGCATATGCCTTCCAACGTTGATGTGTCCTTGTTTATTATGCTACCACGCCGCAATGTTATATACCGCCGCAATGACTCCATGCAGAACTATAATTCGCGAGTCATACTGGTGTGATGGTCGCAACACAACTTGAGCAACATGTCAATCACGGCCATGTAAGAATTGAATTGAGGGCAGCGATCATATTCAAGTCCAGAAATTGACATTTTGACTTCATGCCGGCAACATTAAATAATTAACACCTTTTACTAGACTTACTACGACTGCGAAGGAATTCACATGTGTAAAAGTATTAATTAATTTTCTATACCAGCTTACTTCAATCAAGGGTGATGGGGCGGGGGGGGGGGGGGGTTTGCTGGAGCCTATCCCAACACTCATAGGGCAAGAGGCAGGGTAAACCCTGGACAGGGAACCAGTCTATCATAGGGTCACTTACAGACAAATGCATTCATGCATTCACACAGCAATAGTCAATTTAAAATTTACATTTCACATTAGCCTGCATGTCTTTGAAAGCGTTCACGCCAAGGAGTTTGAGCCCAAGATATTTCATGTTTCATTTGTTAATATACATCCATTCCTGCATTTAACACCCACAATACATTCCAAAAATATTGAAACAGGGTAAGTTATTTCCTAAATATGAGGATAAGGATTAAATCATCAATTTTTCAGCCAGACTTCTTGAGACAAGTCAGAGAATGAACACATGAGCATTTCCAAGTCAGTCTCACGCTTCATTTACATCAATCATTAAGAAATACAGACAGTATGGTGCTGCTGAGTAAATCAGTGTCAAGTAGACAGCTCTCAAAAACTGAGCCATGCTGGAAGGAGACTAGTGAGGGAAGCCACCAAGACACTCAAACTGTCTGCGAGGAAACAGAAGTCAAAGCAGATGTAAGGATCACTGTGTTTGTCAGCGGTTTTGAGGCTTTTCAAATATGTCGTAGTTCTGTTGCTCTTCTCATCCCATAACGTTTCGCTGTGATGTGTTAAGGAAAGCAAGAGACCATCATCTCTCATGTCCCTGTAACGCAACACTGTTGAGAAATATTCACAAATTCAAGCCTCTCACTTCAGGTGTTGTTCCTGAGCTTCCATTAATTCTGCAGGTCTCGCTATAAAATTTGTAGAAGTAGCTAACATGCTGTTCCTGCCATCTCAAACCGTCACCACAATCGTCCTTTAAATGGGGGAATTGGACTGTGAAAGTCCTTGATCTTCAGATAGCTGATGTGTGACCACATATTAGTGTTTAATAGTAATCATAGGTGACTCTTTAAGAAAGTCCTCAAAACAGACATTACAAATGTCCCATATACATAAGCATCAGTCCCACATTTTGACCTTTGCTTGTGATTTTGTTTTTTTCACAGATTTTTCTCATAATTAAATCGCTTTATTCTTTTCCCATCCTCCATCATTCTACCAATGTTTGGCCGAGTTACAGGTTTATTAAAATTGTTTTTTGTTCACACATGGACAGTAGGACAGACACACAAGACAAAATAACTAACACGTTGCCCGTGGGGACCCACGGGCTCTGGATTGGGTAGTGTTTAAAAAATAGGTAGCTGACATTTTTCAGGGGGGTAATAAATTATGCAAAGCTCCTATAATGATTTAGAATGGCGTGCGACCCCAGAATGTAATTATCAATGTCCATCATTCACTGTTGTTAGCTAATATCTGTAATTTCTCCAAAACTATTAGTTATATTAACTATTAACTTATATTAAGTTATATTAAGCATACCAAATGGCAAATGTCAGCTCTCCCCGGTTTGTCCGTGATCGAAGCCATGTATATATATATATATATATATATATATATATATATATATATATATATATGACTGAGCCAGTGGGGGTCGGTGGTTGTAATGAAGTTCACTGTGGGCTTTCTTTTCTTTATTGTGGTTGTGCACAACACATCAGGCAGACTTGTGACATGTCAATCAATGAAAGGTCTGATATTGTTTTAGATTATGAGATGTTGCAGCGTCTCCAGACACCAGCAGATGAGCTCACAGGAATAATGCCAGGCCTGCAGAAATAAAGTTTACTTTGGCCGACTTTTCAGGGTTGATTTTCAATCTGGCATCAATTGTTATTGAGTAGAGCTCGGACGGGCATGCTGTGGATTTGGTACAACACAACAGCTTTTTGTTTTTATATATGTCATTTGCAAAAAGTGAGCAGCTGCTTGGACAAAACAGCAATAAGAAGAAAAACCAAGAAATCAGGCAACAGCTGCATTCGAGCACATATTTTAAAAAGTTGAATTGCTTTGTTCTTCCAGAAATAACTAGAGATGCACAACAAATGTGTTTCTGAGGGTTTCGTACGTATGTGCACGAGGGAAAAAAACACACAAAACATGGACGGATAGAAAAAAATACTTTGAAGGATTTGATTTTTTTTTTTTTATCATTATTTTGACTAGATGAAAGTTTCACAGGTAAAAGACAAAAAAAAAAAAACAACAGAAAAGTATATATATTAAAAAATAACATCACAGCCATAAGAGCAAACACAGTAGATGCCTCATCCCTGTGTCTTTCTCTGATTGGCTCCCTTGTGTTGCTCCTGGCCAGGGCTGAACAAGGAGCTCCTTTCAGTGTTGCCTGGATCAAGCCGTGGTTGTGACTGCTTGGCACCCACTGAGGTGGTTAGTAGCCAGGGAGGGGAGGAGGGGCTTCAAAAGCAAAGGAGGTGAGGCAGAGGAAGTCAAAACGTGATGAGTGAAGGGGAGCTGGCCTATTTGTGCATTTGAAGGAAAAATAGCAGGGCGGGGGGAACTGCCGGGCACCAGCAGGAATCGCTGATGGCTCCTGCAACCAACAAGTCTGGGATCTGCAGAGAAGAAGAGAAGGGAAGAAAGACGGCAACGTTTGGCTTTTTTGATATATGTGCCGAAAAAATTAATATGCATTTGCTTTAAGGCTCGCTTGCATCGGTGCGTTCTTGCTGATGCACGCTAAAACAAAAAAACAAGCAAAACAACATGCAGAGTATCCAGGTGAATGCAAAGTGCTGAAGGACATGACTGCAGAGGAAACACAACAGATGCCCTCAGGCTGTGAGCTCCTCCTCAACACGGCAGTCACGGTTCCATCAAGCCTGATGTCTCCCGCTTTTACCAAAACACGCAACAGCAGTGCAGTTTTGTAAAAGCATCCTGTAACCCCAACTTTGCAGAGGAAGGCTGAGCTCCTCTGGGTTTTACAATACACCCTGTTACCAAAGTAGCACCAAAATGTAGTCACCACAATATATGGATTATCTGATATAGAAGCAGGAATAATGGTTGAAATAGGTATTGAAAGAATCTGGAGTGGTGTTCGCAGTTCGTGTTATTGATTTGTACAACGGATGAACAGTTTTGGCACCAATTCTATCTGTTGTTTAATTTTGGTTTTAACAAACACAGTGTCTCCAGTTTTCAGAAGGCAGACAAACTACATTTGAGTTTTAACAACAGCATTTGTATTTTCGACAGGATCCCTGATCCATTCCTAACTTGTTCCTGGACTAAGCAGCCAACAGATTGCAGCATATTGTGGATAAAAAACATTGCATCTGGTGCATCAAAACTTTTTTGCACAAATTGCTCTAGCATTTGTCTTCATTATATTATGTTCTTTTAAATAGCTGGGTCGTGGTCCAGAAACGAGCAGAGTTCATACAAATGGCGTCGAGGAGTAAAACAGGCTGAGTTCAGGGTAACGGTAAGGCGGAGGTCGGAGTACACAAGCAAGGTCAAAAAACACAAGAGAGCAAACAGGACAAGAACTAGAGGCGAGAGAGTGAATGAAGTCAACAATCAGGCAGTGAGCTGTGGAACTGTGAGGGCTTAAATAAGGAGCAGACTAGTTAGGGTGTAATGTGGTGCAGGTGTGTGGATGGTTCTGGAAATAGGTGTGGTTTAGTGAATCAAAGAAGAGGGGAGAAAGGCAAGAGAGTGTGGGAGTGAAAAACAAAGCAGTACAAAGCAAGAGAAGTAAGTGACAGAAAAACAAAAGTAAGTGAGCAAAACAAAAGGGGCAAAACTAAGAAATAATGTGACTAGTCTAAAAAGGGGAAAAGAAACAGGAAACCTAATAATAAACCAAAACTAGAACAGAACCGATACTGGCTGAGACAAAAGTGAATACAATAAATCAATCAATCAATCAATCAATTTTTTTTATATAGCGCCAAATCACAACAAACAGTTGCCCCAATGATGATAAATGATGATGGCAAAACAAACTATTGGTTAAACAGAAGATAAACAAAACTGGTGACTACAGAATAATGCAGTAAATTAAACAAGATAACTGATAAACAGAAACGGCAGTAAATAACAAACGGAACATAATCTGATAAGAAACACTGAAAATAAATAATAACCAAAACATGTGACTAAAGCATAATACAATAAATGTGATAAACAGAACTAAACTAAGACGAAAGTAACTTAAGGGACCAAGAGTGAAAGAATAAAATAACCAACTACAGAATAAATGATAACCAAAGAATGAACTAGTGATGAAAGTGTAACACAAAGAAAAGCAATAAACAGAACCAACCTGAGATTTACATCACAAAGTAACAACCGATGAAAAGTATAACCTGGAAACCACTGAGGAAATTAAGTCAAGAATCCAGACCTAAACCCTGAGCCAGAGCCGAGCGTGACAGCAAACAACTACAGCAACTCCAGACTTCACTATGTTCACAGTGAAACAACCAAAAGAATTCTTAAAGTACTCCAAAATAGTCGCCTTTTCAAGACGTTTATCTCCTTTGACGTAAAGGCTTTGTTTCTACTCATTTTGTTTTGCGTGGTTGGAGGTGATCACTGTGCCTGAAATAATTCAAGTTGTACATTTGTCTTTAAAAATATTACCACTGATGGCATACATTTCACATTTGCTTCCTGTGATAGCACTGTCACTAGGGAGAAATAAACACTTGTAAAACTGAAAATGCTGTTTTTTGGAACCTCTGGAGTGATTTACAAAACATTATATATATATTGAGACAGAATTACCATCGACACACACAAGAATACGAGGTCTGTCCGTAAAGTATAGGTCCTTTTTATTTTTTTCAGAAACTATATGGATTTCATTCATATGTTTTTACGTCAGACATGCTTGAACCCTCGTGCGCATGCGTGAGTTTTTCCACGCCTGTCGGTGATGTCATTCGCCTGTGAGCACTCCTTGTGGGAGGAGTCGTCCAGCCCCTCGTCGGAATTCCTTTGTCTGAGAAGTTGCTGAGAGACTGGCGCTTTGTTTGATCAAAATTTTTTCTAAACCTGTGAGACACATCGAAGTGGACATGGTTCGAAAAATTAAGCTGGTCTTCAGTGAAAATTTTAACAGCTGATGAGAGATTTTGAGGTGATTCTGTCGCTTTAAGGATTTTTCACGGTGCGAGACGTCGCGCAGCGCTCTCAGGCGGCGTCATCAGCCTGTTTCAAGCTTAAAACCTCCACATTTCAGGCTCTGTTGATTCAGGACGTCGTGAGAGAACAGAGAAGTTTCAGAAGAAGTCGGTTTCAGCATTTTATCTGGATATTCCACTGTTAAAGGAGATTTTTTTAATGAAAGACGTGCGGGCGGATTGCAGCGTCGGCTCGCAGCCGCCGCGACGCTCCGCCACAGGAAAAACACCTCTGTTGGAAGCCTTGAGGACAAGTTGGAACATCTCCAGCTGATAAACAATTTCTCATATACTCACTCCACTGAAAGCCATCAAAAGCCAACTGGATTTTAACAAATGGTTATCAACACGGAGGTGTTTTTCCTGTGCCGCCGCGTCGGCTGCGTCCCGAGTAAATGTGGGGAATTTATTGACATATGAAAATGGCTTAAGGAATGACACCAGCAATATCAATAGCAATTTAAAAAAATGGTAGTAATAATAATAATAGAAATAAAAAAAATAAAAAAAATTTTTTTTTGATTGACAATAATTATTGTCATTATTACTGTCTATTATGGTGGGAATTGTTTTTATCATCATTATTATTATTATAGATACTCATCACTAATATATGATATCAATTACATAGTAATAAAAAAGGAATATTGGTCACACTCGGTAGTCGTAATAACGTATGGGTATTTGGGGGTGGGATTAAATAAGTTCGTCTTCATCCCACTCCTTTTCGGGTTAAGTGCGCGGGTATGTATGCGTGTATGTTTGTATCTCCTGTTCTTTTCAACCCAATGTGGGTAAATGTAGATGTCAAAGAAATGCTTATTTTGTAAAACTCAAAATAAATGATCAATCAGTCAATATGTATGTATATGTACGTGTATATGTGTGTGTATATATGTATATGCATATATGTAGTATGTATGTGTATATATGTATACATGTGTGTGTGTGTGTATGTATGTATATGTGTGCGTGTATATATATGTGTATATGTGTAGGGGTATGTATATGTATGTGTAGGTATAAATGTATGTATGTGTATATATATGTAGTGTATATTTATTTATGTGTTAGTGGGTATGTATATAGGTATATATGTGAGTGTGTATATGTGTGTGTATAAGTGTATATATGTAT